>NC_053024.1:300512259-300720755 GCF_003073215.2 Triticum urartu | reverse complement strand
CCAGCCATACATGCATATAGTATAGCTCATTACTGTTCATTACTCTCTATGTGTTACCTTGCCAGCATATTCCATGTGCTGACCCATTTTCGGGCTGCAACTTTCATGTTGCAGACTTTTCAAACGACGAGTAAGGTGTTTTAGGTCGTGGTTCTATACTCAGTGATGCCGTTGGAGTTGATGGACCCATTTATCTTCCAAGTCTTCCGTTGTTATCTTTATTAGATGGCCTTCAGCCATATTTATTGTAATAAGTTCTCTTTTGAGACATCGATGTAATAAGTGTGTGATTGCCACTCTGCTATAAATCCTTCGAAGTACTGTGTGGTGTCAGCATTACTGATCCAGGGATGATACCGGAGCACAGTAGACTTGATCCATTCGGGTCGGGTCGCTACAGAGATGGTATCAGAGCACACGCTGACTGTAGGACACGACCACTAAGTTAAAGCCATAGATCACCATTCTCTTCTCATTTTCTAACTCCTCATCTTTTCTACTCTTTTAGGATGACGAACGCGAAGATTAAGTACGCTCAACCGGATGAAGGCACACCTTTTGGATTTCACTTGAAGGACGTCACTAAGTACCTGAACATTGGATTACCAAGCTTCACCGGGACCTTCAACGCCACTCTGCCTGAAGAGGAGTGCTGGAAGATTCAAGCTCACGTTCCGGGAAGGACATTCACGCCAATCACAAAGCCCATAGATAGTGTTTTCAATACACCAACCTGGAGTCTGGGAAAGAGCATGGCAGCCCATATCACCATAGGACGCATTGGAGAAGTTTACCAAGAAGACCTCAAGGACACTATCTACCAGATTTGCGGACGCCGAGATGAGCAATGGGAGTTAGTCAACACCAAGAAGGATAGATCCATTGCAGCTTTCATCCAGGAGTTAAACCAGCACATTCGACGCCACGAGAACCAGATGTGCAATGACATGATAGAGTTGAAGAATGCGAAGGCAAGGATCATCGAGTTAGAAGGAGAACTGAAGGCTACACGCAAGGACTACATAGACGAGATCGTAGCTCTAGCAAGGCACAATTGCGATCTTAAGCAGGAGATTGAAGAACTCAAGAGGAAGTTAGCATCCAAGGAGGAAGACGAGTACGTCGCATGTCCGAATAACTACATCATCATCGACGACACCGATTCGGATCCAAGTGAACCCGACTTTGAAGACGAAGCTGGAGCAGATATCATGGAGTCTTCCACCGGTTCAAATTTCTAGATGACCACCAATTAGTAGTAGTATTTCCCCCATGTATACGTTATAGTTCGAGCACTTTTGCGATAGTTAGATCGATTGTAAGCCCTTGTTTGAATTGAATGAAGTGATTTTGTGTGCATTTGCTCATGTGCATTGGGGTAGTGTTTTCTCTTTAGACCCCCTCTATTCTTAAATCTCGTCTTTTCTAAACCCTCAGATGCCTCCGAGACGTGACAATGGATTTCCACCGGAGCTCACTCAGTTGATCCAGCAACAGAATCAATTGATGCAGATGTTAGTCTAGAACCAGCAGAACAACAACAACAACCCGCCACCACCACCACCACCTGTTGACCACTTAGCCCATTTTCTTAGGCTGAATCCGCCGGTGTTTTCCAGTAGCACCGAGCCGATAGTAGCAGACGATTGGCTCCGCATGATAGGAAGTGAGTTGACCACTGCAGGATGCACAGATGGTGAGAAAGTGAAGTTTGCCACACATCAGCTTGACGGACCCGCGGCAGAATGGTGGGAGAATTTCACAGCCACATACCCAGTTGACGCTGTCACATGGGAGCAGTTTCAGCAAGCTTTCCGCACTGCCCATGTTTTAGCAGGAGCTATGGCCATGAAGAAGCATGAGTTTCGCAACTTACGCCAAGGAGGAAGGACAGTTGGCCAGTACGTTGATGATTTCAGCAAGTTAGCACGTTATGCCCCAGATGACGTTGCTACGGATGCAGCTAAGCAGGAGAAGTTTCTGGAAGGACTGAATGATGAGTTAAGCATGCAGTTGATGGTAGCAAGTTTCAACAACTACCAGGAGTTGGTAGATCGTGCCATCATGATTGAAGGGAAGCAACAGCAGATTGAGAACCGCAAGAGGAAGTATGGACAAGGAAAGTATAACTCTGGAGCCCAGCAGAAGCCCCGTTTTACCCCTAAACCGGGATTTCAGTTTCAGCATACCCATGGAGGAGGTAGTTCGCACAACCATAATGGCCACAAGAATGGTAATGGGAATGGAGGAAGCAACGGCCAGAATCGTACCATCCCATTAACCCCAACCAAGAGAGATCTGAGTCAAGTCACCTGTTTCAAGTGTTCCAAGAACGGACATTATGCCAATGAATGTCCTGAAGGCCAGAATGGAAATGGCAATGGAAGCTCTGGGAAGAAGCTGAACCCTTTCAATAGGGGACAGGTGAACCACGTTAATGTGGAGGAGGTTGAAGATCAGCCTGATGCAGTAATCGGTAAGTTTTTGGTTAAGTCATTAACTGCACTTGTTCTTTTCGACACTGGTGCATCGCATTCATACATATCAAGGGGATTTGTGGATAAATATAAACTGCCAACCCAAGTCCTTAGGTCACCCATGTTAGTGAGCTCACCAGGAGCGGAGTATATGGCTAGACGATGGTGTGATCGGTTACCATTAAGGATTGGTAACTATGTGTTTCCCTCAGACCTAATAGTATTGGAATCACAAGGATTGGATGTGATATTAGGCATGGATTGGTTATCAAAGTATGAAGGGAACATTGAATGCGCTAGTAAGTCAATTTTGCTTACCACACCAGAAGGAAGAAGGATCAAGTATGTATCCCGGCATGTGCCAAAAAGGACACAAGTAAATTGCCTAACAGGAGTTGTGCAGGAGGAAGTACCAGTGGTAAAGGATTTTCCTGATGTATTTCCAGAAGAGTTGCCAGGCATGCCACCGGATAGAGACATTGAGTTTTTGATTGAGTTATTGCCAGGCACTGGGCCAATATCAAAGCGACCATATAGGATGCCAGCAAAAGATTTGGTGGAAATTAAGAATCAGATTAAGGAGTTATTGGATAAAGGTTACATATGCCCAAGTTCTTCGCCTTGGGGATCACCCGTACTTCTAGTGGAGAAGAAGGATGGATCATTAAGGATGGTTGTGGATTACCGTGGATTGAATGAAGTAACCATCAAGAACAAGTACCCACTACCAATGATCAATGATCTATTTGATCGATTGCAAGGAGCTAAAGTGTTTTCCAAGATCGATTTGCGATCAGGGTACCACCAGTTGAAGATTCGAGAACAGGACATACCTAAGATAACATTCACCACAAGATATGGACTGTATGAGTACACCGTTATGTCATTTGGATTGACTAACGCACCTGCCTATTTTATGAACCTGATGAACAAGGTGTTTATGGAGTTTTTGGATAAGTTCGTCGTAGTGTTCATTGATGACATTTTGGTTTATTCAAAGAATGAAGAGGAGCATAAGGAACATTTGCGTTTGGTTTTGGAGAAGCTAAGGGAACATCAGTTATATGCCAAATTCAGCAAATGTGAGTTTTGGTTGAAGGAAGTAGGATTCCTTGGACATGTTATATCTGGAGAAGGGATAGCAGTTGACCCCACAAAGGTTGAGACCGTAACCGAATGGGAAGCACCAACGACAGTTGGAGAGATCCGGAGTTTTCTTGGACTCGCTGGATACTACCGGAGATATATTGAGAACTTTTCAAAGATTGCAAAGCCTATGACTGAATTGTTGAAGAAGGACACTAAGTTCAAATGGGCTGAGGATTGTGAGGCTAGTTTCCAGGAGTTGAAGAAATGCTTGGTCACCTCACCGGTGTTGATATTGCCAGATCAGACCAAGGATTATGAGGTATACTGCGATGCTTCACGTCGAGGACTTGGAGCAGCGCTTATGCAGGAAGGGAGAGTTGTTTCGTATGCTTCACGACAACTGAAGCCTCATGAGTTGAATTATGCCACGCATGATTTGGAGTTAGCAGCCGTAGTGCATGCATTGAAGACGTGGAGACATTTTCTCATTGGAAATCATTGTGAGGTGTACACGGATCACAAGAGTTTGAAGCACATTTTCACGCAGAAGGAATTGAATCTCAGACAGAGGAGATGGTTGGAGCTCATCAAGGATTATGATATGAGATTGAATTACCATCCCGGAAAAGCTAATGTAGTAGCTGACGCATTGAGCCGTAAGAGCCATGTCAATATGGTAATGACACGAGAAATACCAAAGGAGTTAGCAGAAAACCTTCGCGAGCTATGTTTGGAAATAGTTCCGAGAGGCTATGTAGCAGCATTGGAGATTCAGTCAACATTGATGGATAAAATCAGAGAGGCTCAGAAATCTGACAAGGAGATTGCTTCTATAAAGGAGAAACTGAGCCAAGGAAAAGCAAAGGGATTTCGAGAGGATGAGCACGATACCCTATGGTTTGAAGACCGCGTTTATGTGCCCAATGACCCGGAGATCATGAAGTTGATTCTGCAAGAGGCACATGATTCACCGTATTCGATTCACCCAGGAAATATCAAGATGTATTTGGATTTGAAGGAAACATTCTGGTGGACCGGAATGAAGAAGGATATTGCAGCATATGTAGCAGTTTGTGATGTGTGTCATAGAGTAAAGGCAGAACATCAGAAGCCAGCCGGATTGTTACAACCATTGCCGATACCCGAATGGAAGTGGGATAAGATAGGCATGGATTTTATCACAGGACTACCCAGGACGAAGGCAGGCTATGACTCGATATGGGTAGTAGTTGATCGTTTGACAAAGGTAGCACATTTCATTCCAGTTAAGACTACTTACACCAGTGCTAAGTTGGCAAAGATATACATGACTAGGATCATTTGTTTGCATGGAGTTTTGAGGAGTATTGTATCAGATAGAGGAACCCAATTCACCTCAAAGTTTTGGAATCAGTTGCATGAAACTTTGGGAACCAGACTAGAGTTCAGCACAGCTTTTCACCCACAGACGGATGGACAGACTGAGAGAGTCAATGAGATTTTGGAAGATATGCTAAGAGCTTGTGCACTTGATTATGGATCTAGTTGGGACGATAACTTGCCATATGCGGAGTTTTCTTATAACAACAGTTACCAAACCAGTTTAAAAATGGCACCTTTCAAAGCTTTATACGGAAGGAGGTGCAGGACACCGTTGTCATGGGACGAAGTTGGAGACCGTCAATTCTTTGGACCAGATTTGATTAAGGAGTCTGAACGGAAAGTTAAGTTGATTCACGATAGGCTCAAGGTAGCCCAGTCCAGGCAGAAGAGCTACGCAGATTCTAAACGCAAGGAGACACTTTACGAAACTGGAGACAGAGTGTATCTTCGAGTATCTCCACTTCGAGGAGTTAAGCGCTTTGGAGTTAAGGGAAAATTAGCACCGCGTTTCGTTGGACCATATAAGATTTTGCAACGTATGGGAGAAGTCGCTTATAAGTTGGAATTACCAGAAGGACTATCAGGAGTTCATGATGTATTCCATGTTTCTCAGCTGAAGAAATGTCACGCCAAAGATGGCGGAGGTACCGCTAAGAGATACAGTACCGCTTGAAGCGATTCAGTTGAAGGATGACCTAACATATGAGGAGAAGCCAGTCAGGATTCTCGATTATGCCAGCAGAGTTACTCGCAGCAAGGTTATCAAATTTTGCAAAGTTTAGTGGAACCACCACTCAAAGGATGAAGCCACCTGGGAGAGAGAAGAAGATTTGCTCAAGGACCACCCTCACCTATTTTCTAGCCAACCCGAATCTCGAGGGCGGGATTCATCTTAAGGGGGGTAGGTTTGTAACATCCCAAATTTTCAATTTGGAATGTGTAACATCCCAAATTTTCAATTTGGAATGTTATACATTAGATCATCATGCATATCATATTTTCTTGCATTTTGGTTGATCCTAGAAATTTCACGCAACTCAAGGACCCTCGGAGAGAGTTGGAGATTTCGTTATTTTCATATTTGAGTTTTCTCAAATTTTGAAAAGAGGATCATTTGATTTATTTATTTCATCTTCAATTATTTTTCCAATATCAAAATATGAGAGAGGGAAATAATATGACCTTTCCCAAATTTAGGAAAAATGAAGATTAATAAATAAATCAAATTTTGTTTTTCCGGTGTTCTTTTGCATTTTATTTGGATAGGGAAAAATGCGCGTTTTCAAAAATTGCATTTTAGGCCCGGAGAAAAGTTCATTTTGTTCGACTCATTTTTAGGAGTCGGGGAAAATTTACTTTAGAAATTTGGAGTTCGTTTAGTTTTCTTTCTTTGTTTTTCTGCGCGCGGAACTATTTAAAAAAAATCCCGCAGGCCCAGCCGCCTGGGCCAAAGGCCAGCCGGCCCAGCCGCGCGCGCCAGCCAGCGCCCCGCGCGCCGAGTCCGAGAGGACTCAGGCCGCCGCCCCTTCCCCTTGCCCCTCCCCAAGCACCCCCCCACCTATATAAATACCCAAGCCCCCCCTCTCCTCCCCAAGCCGCCCCGCCGCCTCCCACCCCGCCCCGCCGCCGCCTCTAGCCGCGCCGCCGCCCGCGCGCCGCCCCGCCGCCGCCCTAGCGCCGCCGCTGCCGCCGCCCCGCGCCGGAGCCCCTCGCCGGAGCCTCGCCGGAGGTAGCCGCGCCGCTCTTATTTTCCTCGGTTCGGTTTTTTTTAGAAAACCGTTCCGGTTCTTTTTCTTTTTCTTTCCGGTTTTGTTTCGGGTTTTTTTTCCGAAAACCCTAGATCGGTTTTCGTTCTTCTTTCAGTTTAGTTGTTTAGCGAGCGTTCGCCGGACCGTTCGTCTTAACGAACGTGATCACCGGTTATTCCCGGTTAACGAACGTCCGTTCGTTTAACCGTTCGTCGTTTTCTTTTCGTCGGATTTATTCTACGATTTTCTGATCGCGATCTCAGATCCGATCTTCGTTCTAGTTTTTCTCCTCGCTCGTTTATCGGAATCAGGTGATTCAAGCGCCTGGAGTTTCGTCTCGAAACCGCTGTTCCGTCTAATCCACTTAAACAAGTTTTGCTACGGTAAAATTTGACCTAGTTTCAACTTGCTAGAACCGAGTTGTTTTTTTTCCGCCGTTTGTTTTCCGTCGCTTTGTTCGGTTCTTTCTCTCTTTGCAACCGGAGTTCTTAAGTTGAACTTTATGGTTCGTTCTCTTGTTCAAGTTTTACCTATGCATTAGATGAGTACTTATTGTGTGCTTGTTGTTTGTCTGTGATAGATTACCCGAATTGTGCCGCCTGTTACTTCGAAACCCTAGGTCTCGCGGATCATCAGCAAGGCAAGTAACACTTTGATCATACCTTTTCTACAACCCATGTTTTATTGCATTAGATCAATCCTCTCACATTGCATGATTAGGATCTAATTAATTTGTGGGATGGGAAGTAGATGAGGTAGTACCTATTACCTGTATTATTATGAAACCTTTGGGAGTTACTTCTACGTTTGCTTATTATGCCATGCTATGCTAGTAGACGTGGATTGGGTGAGTGATATCCATGACAGATGTGAGTATTGTTATTAATTGGTTTATCTAAGGTGGCAACTTAAACACACATCTGGGTGGATTGAGGCACCTGGTTTCTATCAGGACTTGCCTGTTTTTTGGACCGCCACCCAGGCTCAAAGGGATCATAAGATCTTTCATGCTAGTAACTTCCGTGTGCAGCCACAAGCCATTATGGGCTCTGGCATAGTTGACTAAGTCGTGCGAACTCTTACAGTGGTAGACTAGCAGATGTAGGGGATTAGGAGGTACGGTCTACCCGATCGTAAGGTGCTAGCGCTTCTGAAGGACTGTGTCTCGGTCATCCGTTTCTCAAACACCATGTAGTGCGAGAAATCCAACGGAGGCGATCGAGTCTTGTGGGGAAAAGTGCGCAAACCTCTGCAGAGTGTAACAAACTAATCATGATTAGCCGTGTCCCCGGTTATGGACAACTTGAGTATCTAGTACTTGATATCATGTGAATCTCATCATGTTACTCTAATTATTGGTTTTAATGATGATCCTTAATTGGGATTGAGAATGCTGTCAACCATTCTCAATGTTTAACAACTACCATGATAGTTAAATAAATCTATTCCTTTGCAGTAGGGAAAAACTGGCTTTACGCAAAACTGTAACCATAGAGCTAGGGAAAAACTGGCTTTACGCAAAACTGTAACCATAGAGCATTCCACCAGCCATACATGCATATAGTATAGCTCATTACTGTTCATTACTCTCTATGTGTTACCTTGCCAGCATATTCCATGTGCTGACCCATTTTCGGGCTGCAACTTTCATGTTGCAGACTTTTCAAACGACGAGTAAGGTGTTTTAGGTCGTGGTTCTATACTCAGTGATGCCGTTGGAGTTGATGGACCCATTTATCTTCCAAGTCTTCCGTTGTTATCTTTATTAGATGGCCTTCAGCCATATTTATTGTAATAAGTTCTCTTTTGAGACATCGATGTAATAAGTGTGTGATTGCCACTCTGCTATAAATCCTTCGAAGTATTGTGTGGTGTCAGCATTACTGATCCAGGGATGACACCGGAGCACAGTAGACTTGATCCATTCGGGTCGGGTCGCTACAGAGGGACAATGCCGGCAGCTGGAATTCTGGGCTTGGAAAGGAGCAAATATTAGATACCTATCCTGCGCAACTCCAAAAGTCCTGAAACTCCATGGAACGTCTTAAAATAAATAAATAAAAATCCTTGCAAAAGATGAAGGCTAGGCGGCCCACACCCTTCTCACAAGGGTGGGGGGCGCCCCCCCCCCCTAGGGCGCGGCCCCCTACCTCGTGGGCCCCCTGGTGGCTTTCCGACGTCCATCTTCTCCTATATGAAGTCTTTTGATGAGAAAAAAAATAAGAAGGAACTTTTCGGGACGAGACTCCACCGCCACGAGGCGGAACCTTGGCGGATCCAATCTAGAGCTCCAGCAGAGCTGTTCTGCCGGGGATACTTCCCTCCCGGAGGGGGAAATCATCACCGTCGTCATCACCAACGCTCCTCTCATCGGGAGAGGCCAATCTCCATCAACATTTTCATCAGCACCATCTCATCTCCAAACCCTAGTTCATCTCTTGTATCCAACTCTTATCTCAATGTTCGGGATTGGTGCTAGTAGGTTGCTAGTAGTTTTGATTACTCCTTGTAGTTGATGCTAGTTGGTTTATTTGGTGGAAGATCATATGTTCAGATCCTATATGCATATTATTACCCCTCTGATTATGAACATGAATATGATTTGTGAGTAATTACGTTCGTTCTTGAGGACAAGGGAGATGTCTTGCTTTGAGTAGTCATGTGAATTTGGTATTCGTTTGATATTTTGATAAGATGTATGTTGTCTAGCGTCTAGTGGTGTTATGTGAACGTCGACTACATAACACTTCACCATTATTTGGGACCAGAGGAAGGCATTGGGAAGTAATAAGTAGATGATGGGTTGCTAGAGTGACAGAAGCTTAAACCCTAGTTTATGCGTTGCTTCGTAAGGGGCTGATTTGGATCCACATGTTTCATGCTATGGTTTGGTTTACCTTAATACTTTTGTTGTAGTTGCAGATGCTTGCAATAGAGGTTAATCATAACTGGGATGCTTGTTCAAGTAAGAACAGCACCCAAGCACCGGTCCACCCACATATCAAATTATCAAAGTATCGAACGTGAATCATATGAACGTGATGAAAACTAGCTTGACGATATTCCCATGTGTCCTCGGGAGCGCTTTTCCTATTATAAGAGTTTGTTCCAGCTTGTCCTTTGCTACAAAAGGATTGGGCCACCTTGCTGCACTTTATTTACTTCTGTTACTTGTTGCTCGTTACAATTTATCCTATCACAAAACTATCTGTTACCACTTATTTCAGTACTTGCAGAGAATACCTTGCTGAAAACCGCTTATCATTTCCTTCTGCTCCTCGTCGGGTTCGACACTCTTACTTATCGAAAGGACTATGATAGATCCCCTATACTTGTGGGTCATCACCTCTCCGGGTGCTTGGGGTCCAAGGGGATATTCTTTGTCTCTTTGGTCGGCTGCAAGGAGCCCTGGGCCTCTGATTCTTTGGGATCTGGCGAAAAGTCCGACTGCTTGCTGGCCATGGCCACAACTCGGTCCAGGAGCTTCTTCTCAGTGGCTATCACAAGGGACTCGGCCAGCCGACTGCTAGCTGCTGCACACGCGGCCAACCTCTTGTAGTACCTAGCTAACGTGATAATGCCCTTGGTTCTCAGCATCTTCATCTTGAGGTAGGCATAATGAGGTACTACCATGAACTTGGCTAGAGCTGGTCGGCCTAGGAGCACATGATAAGGACTCTCTAGGTCAACCACCTCGAACCAAATTTCCTCGCGGTGGAAGTGATCTTTGTCTCTGAAGAGGACGTCTATCTTGATCTTGTCAATTGGTGTGCGGTAAAGGCCAGGCACAATGCCATGAAACATAGTCCGACTGGGCTGGAGCTGTCTCTCTTTGATGCAACACTTCTCCATGGTGTCACGGTAGATGATGTTGATGCTGCTACCACCATCTATTAGAATTCAGGAGAAACGAGCTGCTCGCCTCTCCGTTGCAAGGGTGGCATCCAACACCAGAGCATAGGAACCCAGAGAAGGCATCACTTCTGGGTGGTCCGCGCGGCTCCAGCTGATCGGCTTCTCAGACCAGTGCATGAACTCTGGGGCATCTGAGGCAACGACATTTACTTCATGGCACTGCTGACGTCGGCTGTGCCGGTCACCTGCCACACTAGTGAAGATGACGTAAGCTCCATGCTCGTCGGGGTATTCATGTTGGACAGCGCCGACTGCTGGACGGGCCGTCAGCTGCTGGGGAGGAGGCGGCGGCTGGCCAGCAGGCGGAGGAGGCAGCAGTCCTTCTCCCATGGAGATTCGAGTGAGCTAGTGGCACTTCCGGGTGGTGTGGTTAGACGGCTTCGCGCCACTGTGGAAATTGCAGGGAGCATCAAGGGTTTGCTCATAGGAGAAGGCAGGCAGCCGAGCTAGCTTTGCTCCCTTTTGACGCTTTGGGCTGTGTTGCCCCTCCGGCTATTGGTCCTCAACTGTCGCCACCTGCCGACTGGTGGGAGCCGACTGCAGGGCCTTGCGCTTGTTGTTGTTTTGCTGCTAGCACCGATTGTTGTCCCCATCCGGCGTCCGGGGAGCCGGTGGGAGCACCTTTCCGGTCGCATCGACTTGGAGCTCCGACTTCATGGAGGAGTCGGCTGTGGCATGCTTATCCGCTATGATCAGCAGCTCATCGAGTGTAGCTGGTGTTTGAGCAAGGTGCCCTCTCGGCACCCGACAGTGAAATACTCAATGGCTTACACCTCGTGTCTCCCTTCGCACGAGTTGTGCAGTTCGGCCCACCGCGTCAAGTAGTTGTGAGTGGACTTGGTGGGACCTGGGACGCACAGAGAAAGCTAGCGAGGCTTGGGCAGCTGCTTGTAGGTTCTAGTGAAGTTGTGGATGAAGATTTTGGTGAAAACAACCCAACTGTTGACGCTACGGGGCTTCAGGCTGTTCAGCCATGTCTGGGCCATGCCCTGGAGCATGAGCGGAACATACTTCATGACAACGTGTTTGTTGCTGTTTGCTATGTTGAGGGCTGTGGAATAATCCACCAGCTAATCCACCGGCTTCACGGAGCCGTTGTACTTGGGTGTGTCTCTTGGGAGTGAGAACCCTTTGGGGAAGGGCTCATCGCGAATGCGGAGGCGAAAAAAAGGCGAGCCGATTGCATCTTCTGCTTCCAACGCTAGGGATCGGGCCAGACGGTCGATCCGGTGGCGGGCGTCGTTCTCTTCGACTCCTTCATGACAGCCGAGACGGTCGCCAAGAGTGGGGTGGTCAACAGGCGGTGGGGAGGCATGGTGACCACAAGTTTTGGGGATCTATCGTAGTCCTTTCAATAATTAAGAGTGTCAAACCCAATGAGGAGCAGAAGGAAATGACAAGCAATTTTCAGTAAGGTATTCTCTGCAAGCACTGAAATTATCGATAACAGATAGTTTTGTGATACGATAATTCGTAACGGGTAACAAGTAATAAAAGTAAATAAGGTGCAGCAAGGTGTCCCAATCCTCTTTGTAGCAAAGGTCAAGCCTGGACAAACTCTTATATAAAGGAAAGCAATCCTGAGGTCACATGGGAATTATCGTCAAGCTAGTTTTCATCATGCTCGTATGATTCACGTTCGTTACTTTGATAATTTGATATGTGGGTGGACCAGTGCTTAGGTACTACCCTTACTTGGAAAAGCATCCCACTTATGATTAACACCTCTTGCAAGCATGCACAACTACAAAAAAGTATTAAAGTAAACCTAACCATAGCATGAAACATATGGATCCAAATCTGCCCCTTACGAAGAAACGCATAAACTAGGGTTTAAGCTTCTGTCACTCTAGCAACACATCATCTACTTATTACTTCCGAATGCCTTCTCCTAGTCCCAAACAATGGTGAAGTGTCATGTAGTCTACGTTCACATGACACCACTAGAGGAAAGACAACATACATCTCATCAAAATATCGAACGAATACCAAATTCACATGACTACTTATAGCAAGACTTCTCCCATGTCCTCAGGAACAAACTTAACTAATCACAAATCATATTCATGTTCATAATTAGAAGGGTATTAATATGCATAAAGGATCTGAATATATAATCTTCCATCGAATAAACCAACTAGCATCAACTACAAGGAGTAATCAACACTACTAGCAACCCACAGGTGCCAATCTGAGGTTTTGAGACAAAGATTTGATACAAGAGATGAACTAGGGTTTGATAGGAGATGTTGCTGGTGAAGATGTTGATGGAAATTGACCCCCTACTGATGAGAGGATCGATGGTGATGACGATGGTGATGATTTCCCCCTCCAGGAGGTATGTTTCCCCTGCAGAACAGCTCCGCCGAAGCCCTAGATTTGTTCCGCCAAGGTTCCGCCTCGAGACAGCGATGCTTCATCCTGAAAGCTTCCTCCATATTTTTTTCCAGGGCAAAAGACTTCATATAGCAAAAGATGGGCACCGGAGGCCTGCTAGGGGGCTCACGAGGCAGGGAGGCGCGCCCAGGGGGTAGGGCATGCCCCCCACACTCGGGGACGGTGGGTAGCCCTCTCTGGTGCTTTCTTCGCCCAATATTTTTTATATATTGCAAAACTGATTTTCGTGGAGTTTCAGGACATTTGGAGTTGTGCAGAATAGGTCTCTAATATTTGCTCCTTTTCCAGCCCAGAATTCCAGCTGTCGGCATTCTCCCTCTTCGTGCAAGCCTTGTAAAATAAGAGAGAATAGGCATAAGTATTGTGACATAATGTGTAATAACATCCCATAATGCAATAAATATCGATATAAAAGCATGATGCAAAATGGACGTATCAACTCCCCCAAGCTTAGACCTCGCTTGTCCTCAAGCGGAAGCCGATATCGAAAAATATGTCCACATGTTTAGAGATAGAGGTGTCGAGAAAAATAAAATACGGACATGAGGGCATCATGATCATTCTTAGAACAACAACATATATATTGTCATATGATTTCTTATGCTAAAGTAACAATCTATTCACAGTGTAAAGTATGAATCAAAAACTTCATTGAAAACTAACAAACTATAATCTCAACCATTGAAGCAATTTTCATTTATCATAACATCAGAAAGAGTCAATATAAGAGCTTTTCAGCAAGTCCACATACTCAACTATCATTTAGTCTTTCACAATTGCTAACAATCACGCAATACTTATGGGTATGAAGCTTTAATCGGACACAGAGAAAGATAGGGGCTTATAGTTTTTCTTCCCAACCTTTTACCTCAAGGGTAATGTCAACAATAATAGTTTATGAAAACCCACATCCACTTAGCTATATATATTAGGATCTTTCCAACACACAGTGCTTGCCAAAGGATAAAATTTAAAACGGAATGGTGAAGATTACCATGACTCTTGTACAAGGTATAAGACAAAAATAAAAGATAGGCCCTTTGCAGAGGGAAGCAGATATTGTCATGTGTTTTTATGGTTGGATGCACGAAATTTTAATGCGGAAGAATGTCACTTGATATTGCCACTTGTGATATGGACCTTTATTATGCAGTCCATCGCTTTTATTTCTTCCACGTCACAAGATCGTACTTATTTTCTCCACACTAATAGATCATACATATTTAGAGAGCAATATTTATTGCTTGCAACAATGACAACTTAGTTGAAGGATCTTACTCAATCCATAGGCAGATATGATGGACTCTCATGGCAAAACTCGGTTTAAGGATATTTGGAAGCACAAGTAGTATCTCTACTTGGTGCAAAGAATTTGGCTAGCATGAGAGGGAAAGGCAAGCTCAACGTGTTGGATGATCCATGACAGTATAATTTGTTTCGAATGTAAGAAAACATAACCCATTACGTTGTCTTCCTTGTCCAACGTCAACTTTTTAGCATGTCATATTTTAATGAGTGCTCACAATCATAAAAGATGTCCAAGATAGTATATTTATATGTGAAAACCTCTCTTTCTTTATTACTTCAAATGGATTGCAACGATGACTAAAACTATGTTTGTCAACTCTCAACAACTTTTATTTATCATACTATTTACATGTGAAGTCATTACTCTCCATAAGATCAATATGATCTCTTTATTTCTTTTTATTCTTTCTCTCTTTTTTTATTCCCTCAAGATCATAGCAAGATAACCAAGCCCTTGACTCAAAACTAATCTTTATTATATATAGCTCAAGGACTCGATTACATAGATAAGGATCAACACTTAACTCAAAGCTAGATCATACTAAACTTTATTCTACTAGATCAAGATATAATCAAAAGGATCGAACTAAGAAAAACGGTAAAGATAGAAGTGTGATGGTGATACGATACCGGGCACTCCCCCAAGCTTGGCAGTTGCCAAAGGGAGTGCCCATACCCGATACTCAGTTCTACTTTGGTGGTGAAGAAAAGATTGTTGATGACGTAGGCTTGTCGTCCAGCATCGAGCACATGAGGTGCTCCAACTTACAAATAATGCCCTTGAGTGCGGTGATATGCTCTTGCAACAGAATATTTTCACGAGTTAGATACTTGTTCTGCACCCGAACTATTTCAATCATCTTGAAAGCTTCAATTTCAGTAGGGGTAAGAATGAGGTTGGAGGATGTCTTGTCCTTCTGCTACCGGAGTTTGATCCTCCGTGGCCTTGTTGATCCCATCAACCTTGTTGATCTCCCGGGGTTCTTCTCTCTTCAGCTCTATCTTTATTAGCCAAGCATCATAGCCCTCATTGTTGGAGGAGGGGGACGTCATGATGCCTGGCCTTGACAACTCTGGCAGAAAATAGCTCGAAACAAAAACAAAGGATAATTTCGTGGTACGATGATCAAAACCTTCGGTAGATTATATAATGAATTTTTACCGACTAAAAGAAGTATCGTGCAAGAAATCGGAGTCCGGAGAGCACACAAGGTCCCCAGGGGGTAGGGGGCACGCCCAGGGGGGTAGGGCACGCCCTCCACCCTCATGGACGCCTCATGTCCTTCCGGACTACTTCTTATTTTCCTATTTTTTTACATATTCCAAAACGGAGAAAAATTGCTATTAGAATTGTTTTGGAGTCGGTTTACTTACCGTACCACAGACCTATTCCTTTTCGTAGTCTGAAGCACTCTGGAAAGTGTCCCTTATATACTCCTATGGGATTACGGTGTCAATAACATTAGTTTCAACATATATGGGATTACATGAGATATAATGTTTGATTCTTTGACCGTTCACCACCCTCGGATTTGTGCCTTCAAAGTTGTTGATTTTTATGGCATCGGAACGATAGACCTCCTCGATAACGTAATGACCTTCCCATTTAGAGAGGAGTTTTCCTGCAAAAAATCTTAAACGAGAGTTATATAACAGAACACAATCACCTACATTAAACTCACGTTTTTGTATCCTTTTGTCATGCCATATTTTAACTTTTTCTTTAAACAGTTTGGCATTCTCATAGGCCTGGGTTCTCAACTCATCAAGTGAGATAATGTCAAATAATCTCTTCTCACCGGCATGTTTGGAATCATAATTGATCTCTTTAATGGCCCAATATGCCTTATGTTCTAGTTCGAGAGGTAAGTGACATGCTTTTCCATAAACCATTTTATATGGAGACATACCCATAGGATTTTTATATGCAGTTCCATTGGCCCATAATTCATCATCAAGTTTCTTTGACCAATTCTTTCTAGATCTATTAACAGTCTTTTGCATAATTAATTTAAGCTCTCTATTACTCAGTTCTACTTGGCCAGTAAACTGTGGGTGATATGGAGATGCAATTCTATGATTAACATCATACTTAGCAAGCATTTTACGAATGGCACCATGAATAAAATGTGAGCTACCATCAGTCATTACGTATCTGGGGACTAAAAACCTCGGAAAAATAACTTCTTTAAGCATCTTAATAGAGGTGTTATGATCAGCACTACTAGTTGGAATAGCTTCTACCCACATAGTAACGTAATCAATAGCAACTAAAATATGTGTATACCCATTAGAGGAAGGAAATGGTCCCATATAATCAAAGCCCCAAACATCAAATGGTTCAATAACAAGTGAATAATTCATAGGAATTTCTTGACGTCTACTAATATTACCAATTCTTTGACATTCATCACAAGACAAGACAAACTTACGGGCATCCTTGAAGAGAGTAGGCCAATAAAAACCGTATTGCAATACCTTATGTGCAGTTCTATCTCCAGATGGTGTCCTCCATAAGCCTCGGAGTGACCCTTGCGTAGGATCTTTTCCTGTTCATGCTCAAGTACACAACGTCTAATAACACCATCTACTCCTTCTTTATAAAGGTGTGAGTCATCCCAAAAGTAATGTGTTAAATCATAGAAGAACTTTTTATTTTGCTGGTATGTGAAACTAGGTGGTATAAATTTAGCAACAATATAATTAGCATAATCAGCATACCATGGAGCAGTACGAGAAGCATTTATGATAGCTAATTGTTCATCAGGAAAGCTATCATCTATATGTAGTGGGTCATCAAGAACATTCTCTAACCTAGACAAGTTGTCTGCAACGGGGTTCTCAACTCTCTCTCTATCCATAATATTCAAATCAAATTCTTGTAGCAAGATAACCCATCTAATAAGTATAGGTTTAGCATCTTTCTTTTCCATAAGATATTTAATAGAAGCATGATCAGAGTGAACAGTTACTTTAGAATCAACAATATAAGGTCTAAACTTATCACAATCAAATACAACCACTAAAAATTCCTTTTCAATAGTATCATAATTTCTTTGGGCACTGTCTAGAGTTTTACTAGCATATTGGATAACATTTAATTTCTTATCAACTCTTTGTCCTAGAACAGCACCTACAACATAATCACTAGCATCACACATAATTTCAAAGGGTAAATTCCAATCAGGAGGCTGAACAATAGGTGCAGAAATCAAGGCTTTCTTAAGTATTTCAAATGCTTCTACACAATCATCATCAAAGACAAAAGGAACATCTTTTTGTAAAAGATTAGTCAGAGGTGTAGAAATTTTTGAGAATTCTTTCATGAACCTCCTATAAAAACTGACATGACCAAGAAACTTCTTATACCTTTAATGTCCTTAGGACACGACATCTTTTCAATAGCATCAACTTTAGCTTTATCAACTTCAATACCTCTTTTAGAAATTTTATGCCCCAAGATAATACCTTCATTAACCATAAAGTGGCACTTCTCCCAATTCAAGACAAGATTAGTTTCTTCACATCTCTGCAAAACTCGATCAAGGTTGCTTAAGCAATCATCAAAATAAGTTCCATATACAGAAAAATCATCCATTAAAACCTCAACAATCTTTTCATAAAAGTCAGAGAATATAGCAGTCATAAATCTTCGAAAGGTAGCAGGTGCATTACATAAACCAAAAGGCATATGTCTATAAGAAAAGGAATCGAAAGGGCAAGTAAAAGTGGTCTTTTCCTGATCCTCTTTTGACATAGGTTTTTGAGAGAAACCAAAATAACCATCTATTAAGCAAAAATGTGTATGTTTGGATAATATTTCTAGCATTTGATCAATAAAAGGTAAAGGGTAATGATCTTTTCTAGTAGCTTTATTTAATTTGTGAAAATAAATTACCATTATATAACCCGTAGCAATTCTTTGTGGGGTCAGTTCATCTTTATCATTAGGAACAACAGTAATACCTCCCTTCTTAGGGACACAATGGACAGGACTTACCCACTGACTATTAGCAAGGGGATAAATTATACCTGCCTCCAGAAGCTTTAGTATTTCATTTCTTACCACTTCTTTCATCCTAGGGTTTAACGTCGTCGGTGATCAACAACCGGTTTAGCGTCTTTCTCCAATTTTATTTTGTGCTGGCATAGAGTGGGACTAACGACCTTAAGATCATCAGGAGTATATCCAATAGCAGCACAGTGCTTCTTCAGCGTTTTCAATAATTTCTCTTCTTCCTGTTCTGTAAGGTTAGCACCAATAATAACAGGATATATCTTCTTTTCATCAAGATAAGCATATTTAAGAGTATTAGGTAATGGTTTAAGCTCAAACATGGGATCACCCTAGGGTGGAGGAGGATCCCCTAGAATTTCAGCAGGCAAGTTGTGTTTCAAAATAGGTCCCTGTTTAAAGAATACTTCATCTATTTCCCTTCTTTCATTCATAAACATATCATTTTCATGGTCTAGCAAATATAGTTCTAAAGGATCATTAGGAGGCACGGCAATAGATGCAAGACCTATAATTTCATCTTTACTAGGCAATTCTTTATCATGAGGCACTACGAAATTTAGCAAAATTAAAATCATGAGACATATCCCCTAAACCAACAGAAACAACATCCTTTTTGCAGTCTATCTTAGCATTAACAGTATTCAAGAAGGGTCTACCAAATATAATGGGGAAAAGTCATCTTATGGGGAAGAAAGAACAAGAAAATCAGTAGGATATTTAACTTTCCCACATAAGACTTCAACATCTCTAACAATCCCAACTGGTGAAATAGTATCTCTATTGGCATGTTTAATAGTAACATCAATATCTTATATCTCAGCAGGTGCAGTATAATGCATAATTTATTTATATAGAGTATAAGGTATTGCACTGACACTAGCACCCATATCACATAAGCCATGTGAGGGAGTCCTGGATTACAGGGTCTCTGGACAGCCGGACTATATCCTTTGGCCGGACAGTTGGACTATGAAGATACAAGATTGAAGACTTTGTCCCGTGTCCGGATGGGACTCTACTTGGCGTGGAAGGCAAGCTAGGCAATACGGATATGTATATCTCCTCCTTTGTAACCGACCTTGTGTAACCCTAGCCCCCTCCGGTGTCTATATAAACCAGAGGGTTTTAGTCCGTAGGACAACATACAATCATACCATAGGCTAGCTTCTAGGGTTTAGCCTCTCCGATCTCGTGGTAGATCAACTCTTGTACTACTCATATTATCAAGAATAATCAAGCAGGACGTAGGGTTTTACCTCCATCAAGAGGGCCCGAACCAGGGTAAAACATCGCGTCCCCTGCCTCCCGTTACCATCCTCCTTAGACGCACAGTTCGGGACCCCCTACCCGAGATCCGCTGGTTTTGACACCGACATTGGTGCTTTCATTGAGAGTTCATCTGTGTCGTCGCCGTTAGGCTTGAAGGCTCCTTCGATCATCGATAGCGATGCAGTCCAGGGTGAGACTTTTCTCCCCGGACAGATCTTTGTGTTCGACGGCTTTGCACTGCGGGCCAACTCGCTTGGCCATCTGGAGCAGATCGAGAGTTATGCCCCTAGCCATCAGGTCAGGTTTGGAAGCTTAAACTACACGGCCGATATACGTGGAGACTTGATCTTCGATGGATTCGAGCCCCTGCTTAGTGCGCCACACGGTCACGATGAGCATGATTTAGCACTGCCATCGGACAGTGTCCTGGAGATCGCGCCGGCAATCGCTCTGACCCTCAATTCGGAGCCAGTTGCGCCATCCATGTGCGGATGGATAGACCCCGCCACGGAGGCCGCACTCTCATCAGCGATCGAGCCGAGTATCGACCTTACCCTTCGTGAGAGCCATGACGCCGAACTACCGGATTCCTCCCTGGCCACGGACTCCGAACCGTCTGCGCCCGTGCCTATCGAATCCGATTGGGCGCTGATCATGGAGTTTACCTCCACGGATATTTTTCAGCACTCGCCCTTCGGCGACATACTGAAATCATTAAGGTCTTTCTCCTCGTCAGGAGAGTCCTGGACGAACTATGTCCGGCAGGATTGGGATGCGGATGACGAAGAAATTCCCCGCCCACCCACCACCCACTTTGTAGCCACTATCGACGACTTAACCGACATGCTCGACTTCGACTCCGAAGACATCGACGGTATGGACGACGATGCAGGAGACGAAGAGGAACCACAGCCCACAGGGCACTGGACAGCAACCTCATCATATGATATATACATGGTGGACACAACCAAAGAAGGCAATGGTGACGGCACAGCGGAGGATGACCCCTCCAAGAAGCAACCCAAGCGCCGACGTCAGCGGTGCCGCTCTAAGTCTCGCCAAAGCAAAAGCGGTGACACCGGCACAGGAGATAATAGCACTCCGGACAGCACCGAAGACGACAACAATCCCTCCAGCAAGATTTAGAGCAGGAGGATGGAGAAGCAAGCCCTCCCGAGAGGGCGGCAGATGGAGAGGCGGAGGATGATAATTACATGCCTCCCTCCGAAGACAAGGCAAGCTTCGATGATGACGAATTCGTTGTGCCTGAGGATCCCGTCGAACAAGAGCGCTTCAAGCGCCGGCTTATAGCCACGGCAAATAGCCTTAAGAAAAAGCAACAGCAGCTTCAAGCTGATCAAGATTTGCTAGCCGACAGATGGACCAAAGTCCTTGCGGCCGAGGAATATAAACTCGAACGCCCCACCAAGAGTTACCCAAAGCGTAGGTTGCTACCCCGACTGGAGGAGAATCACTCAAACCTACATCTCGTGGCCGTGACTGGAGGAGGAAGCACCCCGACGCCACTCAAATAAAAATGTCAAGACATGGGGAAATACGCCAGACCTACGAGACGTATTGGAGGACAAAGCAAAACACGCAAGACCGATCTACGGATCGCGGGGGGCGCCACTATGCGAGACGATAACCGTCACGCCGGATATAGTAAAAGTAAGTCCAACCGGGCCGAACACAACGGACAAGACTCATTTGAGTTGCTTCGCGATATAGCCCAGTACAGAGGCACCGCACACCCCCTATGCTTCAAAGACGAAGTAATGGATCATAAAATCCCAGAGGGTTTCAAACCTGTAAATATAGAATCATACGATGTCACAATAGATCCTGCGGTATGGATCGAGGATTTCCTCCTGCACATCCACATGGCCCGCGGTGATGATCTACACGCCATCAAATACCTCCCACTCAAGCTCAAAGGACCAGCTCGGCATTGGCACAACAGCTTGCCAGCAGGGTCCATCGGCTATTGGGAAGATCTGGAAGCCACATTCCTCAACAACTTTCAGGGCACTTATGTATGACCGCCAGATGCCGATGACTTGAGCCACATAATTCAGCAGCCAGAGGAATTGGCCAGGCAATTCTGGACACAGTTCCTAACAAAGAAAAATCAAATCGTCGACTGTTCGGATGCAGAGGCCCTAGCAGCTTTTAAGCACAACATCTGCGACGAGTGGCTTGCCCGGCACCTTGGCCAGGAAAAGCCGTAATCTGTCGCAGCCCTCACGACACTCATGACCCGCTTTTGTGCGGGAGAAGACAGATGGCTGGCTCGCAAAAATAACATATCAAAGAACCATGGTACTTTGGATACCAAGGATGGCAATGGCAGGTCCCGTCGCAACAACACAAGATTCAAAGGCTCTAAACTCAATCAGCGGAAAAAGCCATTCAAAAGAAGCACTCCGGGCCCGTCCAGTTTGGACCGTATACTCAACCGCTTGTGTCAAATACACGGCACCCCCGACAAGCCAGCCAACCACACCAACAGGAATTGTTGGGTGTTCAAGCAGGCCGGCATGTTAAATGCCGAAAACAAAGAGAAGGGGCCACATAGCGATGACGACGAGGAGCCCTGCTACGTCTTGAGCTTGCGTTGGTTTTCCCCGAAGAAGAAGGGATGATGCAGCAGAGTAGCATAAGTATTTCCCTCAGTTTTTGAGAACCAAGGTATCAATCCAGTGTAGGAGCCCACACTCAAGTCCCTCATACCTGCACAAAGCGATAGCTACTCGCAACCAACGCGATTAGGGGTTGTCAAGCCCTTCACGGTCACTTACGAGAGTGAGACCTGGTAGATATAATATTTTTGGTATTTTTGGTATAAAGATGCAAAGTAAAAAGTAAAAGAAAAGTAAAAAGCAAAAGAATATTAAAGTGATGGAGATTGATATGATGAGAATAGACCCGGGGGCCATAGGTTTCACTAGTGGCTTCTCTCAAGAGCATAAGTATTCTACGGTGGGTGAACAAATTACTGTTGTGCAATTGATAGAATTGAGCATAAATATGAGAATGTCTAGGCATGATCATGTATATAGGCATCACGTCCATGACAAGTAGACCGAAACGATTCTGCATCTACTACTATTACTCCACTCATCGACCACTATCCAGCATGCATCTAGAGTATTAAGTTAAAAACAGAGTAACGCCTTAAGCAAGATGACATGATGTAGAGAGATAAATTCATGCAATATGAAATAAACCCCATCTTGTTATCCTCGATGGCAACGATACAATACGTGCCTTGCTGCCCCTTCTGTCACTGGGTAAGGACACCGCAAGATCGAACCCAAAGCTAAGCACTTCTCCCATGGCAAGAACTACCAATCTAGTTGGCCAAACCAAACAGATAATTTGAAGAAACTTGCAGAGATAACCAATCATGCATAAAAGAATTCAAAGAAGATTCAAATATTATTCATAGATAGACTTGATCATAAACCCACAATTCATCGTTCTCAACAAACACACCGCAAAAAGAAGATTACATCGTATAGATCTCCACAAGAGAGGGGGAGAACTTTGTATTGAGATTCAAAGAGAGAGAAGAAGCCATCTAGCTACTAACTATGGACCCGAAGGTCTGAGGTAAACTACTCACACTTCATCGGAGGGGCTAGGTTGATGTAGAAGCCCTCCGTGATGACGGCCCTCTTCTGGCAGAGCTCCGGAACATGCCCCAAGATGGGTCTCGTGTGTACAGAAAGTTGCGGCGATGGAATTAGGTTTTTGGCTCCTGTTCTGATTGTTTGGGGGTACGTGTGTATATATAGGAGGAAGGAGTACGTCGGTGGAGCACCGAGGGGCCCATGAGGCAGGGGGGCGCGCCCTAGGGGGGGCGCCCCCCACCCTCGTGACCTCCTCTTTGATCCCTTGTAGTAGGGTCCAAGTCTCCTGGATCACGTTCGGTGAGAAAATCACGTTTGCGAAGATTTTATTCCGTTTGGACTCTGTTTGATATTTTGTTTATCTGAAACACTGAAATAGGCAAAAAATAGCAATTCTGGGCTAGGCCTCCGGTTAATAGGTTAGTCCCAAAAATAATATAAAAGTGGAAAATAAATCCCAATATAGTCCAAAACAGTAGATAATATAGCATGGAGCAATCAAAAATTATAGATACGTTGGAGACGTATCAGGCATCCCCAAGCTTAATTCATGCTCGTCCTCGAGTAGGTAAATGATAAAAAGAGAATTTTTGATGCGGAGTGCTACTTGGCATAATTTCAATGCAAATCTTCTTAATTGTGGTATGAATATTCAGATTAGAAAGATTCAAGACAAAAGTTTATATTGACATAGAAAATAATAATACTTCAAGCATACTAACAAAGCAATTATGTCTTCTCAAAATAACATGGCCAAAGAAAGTTATCCCTACAAAATCATATAGTCTGGCTATGCTCCATCTTCCCCACACAAAGTATTTAAATCATGCACAAACCTGATGACAAGCCAAGCAATTGTTTCGTACTCTAACATTTTCAAAACTTTTTCAATCTTCACGCAATACATCAGCGTGAGCCATGGATATAGCACTATAGGTGGAATAGAATGGTGGTTGTGGAGAAGACAAAAAGGAGAAGATAGTCTCACATCAACTAGGCGTATCAATGAGCTATGGAGATGCCCATCAATAGATATCAATGTGAGTGAGTAGGGATTGCCATGCAACGGATGAACTAGAGCTATAAATGTATGAAAGCTCAACAAAAGAAACTAGTGGGTGTGCATCCAACTTGCTTGCTCACGAAGACCTAGGGCAATTTGAGGAAGCCCATCATTGGAATATACAAGCCAAGTTCTATAACGTAAAATTCCCACTAGTATATGGAAGTGACAACATATGAGACTCTCTATATGAAGAACATGGTGCTACTTTGAAGCACAATATATGAGACTCGCTATATCATGGGGCTACTTTGAAGCACAAGTGTGGAAAAAAGGGATAGTAGCATTGCCCCTTTTTTTGGGCCTTCTTATTTTTGGCCTTTTTTATTTGGGACAATTCTCTATTGAATGATGATCATCACACTTCTATTTATTTACAACTCAATGATTACAACTCGATACTAAAACAAAGTATGACTGTATATGAATGCCTCCGGCGGTGTACCGGGATATGCAATGAATCAAGAGTGACAAGTATGAAAGAATTATGAATAGTGGCTTTGCCACAAATACTATGTCAACTACATGATCGTGCTAAGCAATATGACAATGATGGATGTGTCATGATGAACTAGATGGTGGAAAGTTAATATATCTCGGAATGGCTGTGGAAATGCCATAATAGGTAGGTATGGTGGATGTTTTGAGGAAGGTATATGGTAGGTGTATGATACTGGCGAAAGTTGCGCGGTATTGGAGAGGCTAGCAAGGGTGGAAGGGTGGGAGTGTGTATGATCCATGGACTCAACATTAGTCATAAAGAACTCATATACTTATTGCAAAAATCTAGAAGTTATCAAAGCAAATTATTACATGCATGCTCCTAGGGGGATAGATTGGTAGGAAAAGACCATCGCTCATCCCCGACCGCCACTCATAAGGAAGACAATCAATAAATAAATCATGCTCTGACTTCATCACATAACGGTTCACCATACGTGCATGCTACGGGAATCACAAACTTCAACACAAGTATTCTTTAAATTCACAACTACTCAACTAGCATGACTTTAATATTATCACCTCCATATCTCAAAACAATTATCATGCTTCAATCTTTTCTTAGTATTCAACACACTCAAAAGAAAGTTTCACAAATCTTGAATACCAAGCATATTATTATTAGGCAAATTACCATGCTATTAAGAGGCTCTCAAATTAATTTAAGTGAAGCATGAGAGATCAATAGTTTCTTTAAAACGAATCCACCACCATGCTCTAAAAGATCTAAGTGAAGCACATAGAGCAAAATTATCTAGCTCAAAAGATATAAGTGAAGCACATAGAGCAAAATTATCTAGCTCAAAGGATATAAGTGAAGCACATAGAACAAAACTATTTAGCTAAAAGATATAAGTGAAGCACATAGAGTATTCTATCAAATTTTAATTCATGTATGGCTCTCTCAAAAGGTGTGTACAGCAAGTATGATTGTGGAATACTAACAAATAAAGACACAAATAATACAAGATGCTACAAGCAAAACACATATCATGTTGGTGAATAAAAATATAGCTCCAAGTAAATTACCGATGGAAGTTGACGGAAAGAGGGGATGCCTTCCGGGGCATCCCCAAGCTTTGTCTTTTTGGTGTCCTTGGATTATCTTGGGGGTGCCATGGGAATCCCCAATCTTAGGCTCTTGCCACTCCTTGTTCCATAATCCATCAAATTCGTACCCAAAACTTGAAAACTTCACAACACAAAATTCAAAATAGAAAACTCGTGAGCTCCCTTAGCGAAAGAAAACAAAGGACCACTTCAAGGTGCTGTAATGAACTCATTATTTATTTATATTGGTGTTAAACCTACTGTATTCCAACTTCTCTATGTATTATAAACAATTTTACTAGCCATAGATTCATCAAAATAAGCAAACAACACACGAAAAACAGAATCTGTCAAAAACAGAACAGTCTGTAGTAATCTGTAGCTAGCGCAAGATCTGGAACCCCAAAAATTCTAAAATAAATTTCTGGACGTGAGGAATTTATCTATTAATCATCTGAAAAAAGAATTAACTAAATATCACTCTTCAAATAAAAATTACAGCAGTTCTTGTGAGCGCTAAAGTTTCTGTTTTTTACAGCAAGTTCAACAAGACTTTCCCCAAGTCTTCCCAACGGTTCTACTTGGCACAAAAACTAATTAAACACAAAAAACACAACCAAAAAAGAGGCTAAATAATTTATTTATTACTAAACAGGAGCAAATAGCAAGGAATAAAAATAAAATTGGGTTGCCTCCCAACAAGCGCTATCGTTTAACGCCCCTAGCTAGGCATAAAAGCGAGGATAGATCTAGGTATTGCCATCTTTGGTAGGCAATCCATAAGTGGATCTCATGATAGTTTCATATGGTAATTTTATTTTCTTTCTTGGAAATTGTTCCATGCCCTTTTTTAATGGAAATTTAAATCTAATATTCCATTCCTTCATATCAATAATCGCACCAACCGTTCTAAGGAAAGGTCTACCAAGAATAATAGGGCAAGAAGGATTGCAATCTATATCAAGAACAATGAAATCTACGGGCACATAATTCCTATTTGCAACAATAAGAACATCATTAATTCTTCCCATAGGTTTCTTAATAGTGGAATCCGCAAGATGCAAGTTTAGAGAGCAATCATCAAAATTACGGAAATCTAGTAAATCACACAAAGTCTTGGGAATAGTAGAGACACTAGCACCCAAATCACACAAAGCATAAAACTCATGATATTTAATTTTAATTTTAGTATTTGGTTCCCACTCATCATAGAGTTTTCTAGGGATAGAAACTTTCAACTCAAGTTTTTCTTCATAAGATTGCATCAAGGCATCAGCAATATGTTCGGTGAAGGCTTTATTTCGACTATAAGCATGTGGAGAATTTACCACGGATTGCAACAAGGAAATACAATCAATTAAATAGCAACTTTCATAATTAAATTCCTTGAAATCCAATATAGTGGGTTTAGCAACATCTAGATTTTTATTTGTTTCAATCCCACTTTCATCAATTTCATCATTAAGATCTAAATACTCCAAATTTTTAGAACGCCTTCTAGGTAAAGGAACATCATATTCAGTTTCATCAAGATTCATATTGCAAAATAAAGATTTAATTGGAGACACGTCAATAAAGTTTAGATCTTCATCTTGATTTTCATAGGAATTGGAATAACACGCTTTAATAAAGGCATCTTTGGAAGCACACATCCTAGCGGTTCTTTCTTTACACTCATCAATTGAAATTCTCATGGCTTTAAGAGACTCATTGATATCTTGCTTAGGTGGAATAGATCTAAGTTTCAAAGCATCAACATCAAGAGCAATTATATCAACGTTCCTAGCCAAATCATCAATCTTAAGCAATTTTTCTTCAATCATAGCATTAAAATTCTTTTGCGAAGAAATAAATTCTTTAATATTAGATTCAAAATCAGAGGGAATCTTATTATAATTTCCATAAGAGTTGTTGTAGGAATTCCCATAATTATTAGAAGGATTACTAGGATATGGCCTAGGATTAAAATTCCCTCTATAAGCGTTGTTACCAAAATTATTCCTACCAACAAAATTCACATCCATAGACTCATTTTTATTCTCAATCAAAGTAGACAAAGGCATATCATTAGGATCATAAGAAACACTCTTAGTAGCAAATAATTTCATAAGTTCATCCATCCTTCCACTCAACACATTAATTTCTTCTATCGCATGCACTTTTTTATTAGATGATCTTTCAGTGTGCCATTGAGAATAATTAACCATAATATTATCTAAGAGTTTAGTAGCATCTCCTAAAGTGATTTCCATAAAAGTACCTCCCGCGGCTGAATCTAAAAGATTTCTAGAAGCAAAATTCAATCCGGCATAAAAATTTTGTATAATCATCCACAAATTCAAACCATGAGTAGGGAAATTACGTATCATTAATTTCATTCTCTCCCAAGCTTGTGAAACATGTTCATGATCAAGTTGTTTAAAGTCCATAATATCGTTTCTAAGAGAGATGATCTTAGCGGGAGGAAAATACTTAGAGATAAAAGCAACTTTGCACTTGTTCCATGAATCAATACTATTCTTAGGCAAAGACGAAAACCAAGCTTTAGCACGATCTCTAAGCGAAAAAGGAAATAGCTTCAATTTAACGACATCATTATTGACATCTTTCTTCTTTTGCATATCACATAAATCAACCAAGCTATTCAGATGGGTAGCGGCATCTTCGCTAGGAAGGACGGCGAATTGATCTTTCATAACAAGATTCAACAAAGCAGTATTAATTTCACAAGATTCAGCATCGGTAAGAGGAGAAATCGGAGTGCTAAGGAAATCATTATTATTGGTATTCGTGAAGTCACACAATTTGGTAGTATCTTGAGCCATCCTGACAAACAAGCAATCTAACACACGAGCAAACAAAAAGCAAGCAGATAAAAGAGGCAAACAGAGAGGGAGGATAGAGAGAGAGGGCGAATAAAACAGCAAGGGTGAATTGGGGGGAGAGGAAAATGAGAGGCAAATGGCAAATAATGTAATGCGAGAGATAGGGATTGTGATGGGTACTTGGTATATTGACTTTTTGCGTAGACTCCTCGGCAACGGTGCCAGAAATCC
This sequence comes from Triticum urartu, assembly GCF_003073215.2. Lineage (NCBI taxonomy): Eukaryota > Viridiplantae > Streptophyta > Magnoliopsida > Poales > Poaceae > Triticum > Triticum urartu. The sequence goes on along the minus strand of NC_053024.1, from coordinate 300,691,867 downwards.
TTCTTGCTACGTCTTGAGCTTGCATTGGTTTTCCCCGAAGAGGAAGGGGTGATGCAGCAGAGTAGCATAAGTATTTCCCTCAGTTTTTGAGAACCAAGGTATCAATCCAGTAGGAGCCCACGCTCAAGTCCCTCGTACCTGCACAAAGCGATAGCTACTCGCAACCAACGCGATTAGGGGTTGTCAAGCCCTTCACGGTCAATTACGAGAGTGAGATCTGATAGATATAATATTTTTGGTATTTTTGGTATAAAGATGCAAAGTAAAAAGTAAAAGCAAAGTAAACAGCAAAACAATATTAAAGTGATGGAGATTGATATGATGAGAATAGACCCAGGGGCCATAGGTTTCACTAGTGGCTTCTCTCAAGAGCATAAGTATTCTACGGTGGGTGAACAAATTACAGTTGAGCAATTTATAGAATTGAGCATAATTATGAGAATATCAAGGCATGGTCATGTATATAGGCATCACGTCCGTGACAAGTAGAACGAAATGATTCTGCATCTACTACTATTACTCCACTCATAGACCGCTATCCAGCATGCATCTAGAGTATTAAGTTAAAAACGGAGTAACGCCTTAAGCAAGATGACATGATGTAGAGAGATAAATTCATGCAATATGAAATAAACCCCATCTTGTTATCCTCGATGGCAACGATACAATACGTGCCTTGCTGCCCCTTCTGTCACTGGGTAAGGACACCGCAAGATCGAACCCAAAGCTAAGCACTTCTCCCATGGCAAGAACTACCAATCTAGTTGGCCAAACCAAACAGATAATTCAAAGAGACTTGCAAAGATAACCAATCATGCATAAAAGATTTCAGAGAAGATTCAAATATTATTCATAGATAGACTCGATCATAAACCCACAATTCATCGGTCTCAACAAACACACCGCAAAAAGAAGATTACATCGAATAGATCTCCACAAGAGAGGGGGAGAACTTTGTATTGAGAAGAAGCCATCTAGATCCTAACTACGGACCCGAAGGTCTGAGGTAAACTACTCACACTTTATCGGAGGGTATGTAGAAGCCCTCCGTGATGACGGCCCTCTTCCGACGGAGCTCAGGAACAGGCCCCAAGATGGGATCTCGTAGGTACAGAAAGTTGTGGCGGTGGAATTAGGTTTTTGGCTCCTGTTCTGATCGTTTGGGGGTACGTGTGTATATATAGGAGGAAGGAGTACGTCGATGGAGCACCGAGGGGCCCACGAGGCAGGGGGGCGCGCCCTAGGGGGGCGCCCACCACCCTCGTGACCTCCTCTTTGATCCCTTGCAATAGGGTCCAAGTCTCCTGGATCACGTTCGGTGAGAAAATCACATTTCCGAAGATTTCATTCCGTTTGGACTCCATTTGATATTCTGTTTATCCGAAACACTGAAATAGGCAAAAAAACAGCAATTCTGGGCTGGGCCTCCGGTTAATAGGTTAGTCCCAAAAATAATATAAAAGTGGAAAATAAAGCCCAATATAGTCCAAAACAGTAGACAATATAGCATGGAGCAATCAAAAATTATAGATAAGTTGGAGACGTATCAAGCCCCGGCAGCCGAACACCGGAGGACAGAAGATGTTCCCCCCACAAGTGCGGACGGTGAACATGATATACGCAACCCACATCCCCAAGAGGGAGCGGAAGCGTGCGCTAAGGGATGTATATGCGTTGGAGCCAGTCGCCCCAAAGTTCAACCCATGGTCTTCTTGCCCGATCACCTTCGATCGCAGGGACCACCCCACTAGTATCCGTCATGGCGGATTCACCGCACTGGTCCTAGACCCAATCATTAATGGATTTGATCTCACTCGAGTCCTTATGGATGGTAGCAGCAGCCTGAACTTGCTTTATCAGGACACAGTGTGCAAAATGGGTATAGACCCCTCAAGGATCAAACCCACAAAAACGACCTTCAAAGGCGTTATACCAGGTGTAGAGGTCCATTGCACAGGCTCAATGATGTTGGAAAGTGGTCTTCGGATCCCCGCATAACTTCCGAAGCGAGGAGTTAATCTTTGATATAGTCCCGTTCCATAGTGGCTATCATGCACTGCTCGGGCAAACCGCATTTGCGAGATTCAATGCGGTACCGCATTATGCATACCTCAAGCTCAAGATGCCAGGACCTCGGGGGGTCATCACAGTTAATGGAAACACAGAGCGCTCTCTCCGCACGGAGGAGCACACTGCGGCCCTGGCAGTAGAAGCGCAAAGCAGCCTCTTAAGGCAATCCACTAGTTCGGCGATTAAGGACCCAGACACCTTCACGCGCGCCCGGAGTAATGGGCAGCAAGACCACCTAGCACGTTCCGAGCTCGCATAATTATGCATTGAAAATACCATGGGCACAGGTGGGGAGGCGGCATGACTACGGCACGCCCCAAGACGCAGCTCAACCGCACTAGGGGCTTCCCGCTTTGTTATTTTTCTCTCTTTCAGGACCTTAATCTCTGGAAACCCTGTCCGGCAGTATGATTGCCGAACACATGATGCAGCAACCAAGGAGGCAGAAAGCTACGTCGCACCACGGAACTCCTAGGTGGTCTCTGACAACGAGTGAAATACTCGCTCTAAATACCATTCCTTAGCTTGCCCTTGGAGGGGACATGTCAAATAGTCCTACTTTTTGCTTACCGCACCACTTGTATCATTCTGCTTTAACACACCTTTTTGAATAAACAATGCATAGCACTAGACTATTATCGCATTCTTTATTCTTCCTTTTTTATATATATACATATGTTCATTCATGACATCCAGCACCCGTACACTCTGGTACGACCAATACGCTAGGGGCTTAAGCATACCCCATAATACGGCGTGAGAAGTCTGAACACTTTAGACAGTGCAGCACCCCAAACTTATAGCATTATATGCATCAGCTCTGAATCATGTCTTGGGTCAATAGTTGGGTTTGCCCGGCTCCCATGTTTTGGTACCTTACGTTCCGCTATATCGGCTAAGGTAGCACTGGGAGAACTACTGAGATTGTGCCCCTATTCAGCTGGGCTAAGCACCTCAGTAGAGAAAGCTAAAACTGACTGTCATGATAAGGCAAGAGACTGGTCGCTGTTCGAGAGGTTTCGATTCCCTAAAGACTTATGCCGCTTAGAGCGAGGAGTCGGCTTTGTCCGGCTTAAGGCGTGTATAGCGCCCCAAATTCAGCCTTCTGAATAATAGGGGCTTCGCCAAAATTTAAAATTATAGAATTCTATGGCTAATTGAGAGTGATAAAGCATTATAGTCTGATTGCCTTGTTCGTCGCGCTGAGCACCTCCCTCGAAGGACCCAAAAATGGGAACAAGAGTGCTCAGGTTTATCTTGAACACCCCAGCATTCGTGGCATGGGGGCAGAAGCCGACGACTAGCCGTCTCTCAGATTTGATAAAATAGCCGAACAGAAGGCAATATTTTAAATTTAAACAAGCGTTGCATAGCGCATATGAACAAGTTTTCATACCACGGGATCACACGAGCAAGTTCATTCAAATATTACATCTTTCCACACTTGTCCGCTACAAGACGGGCACCCTTCAGGACACCCTCATAATACATCTCAGGGTGGCGATGCTCCTTGCCCTGCGGCGGCCCCTCCTTCACCAGCTTCTTGGCATCCATCTTTGCCCAGTGCACCTTCGCACGGGCAAAAGCCCGGCGTGCACCCTCGATGCAGACAGACCGCTTGATGACTTCCAACCGTGGGCAGGCATCCACAAGCCGCCTCACCAGGCCGAAGTAGCTGTTGGGAAGGGCATTGCCAGGCCACATCCGGACTTTAAAGCCCTTCATGGAATGTTCGGCCGCCTTGTGCAGCTCGACCAGTTGCTTCAGCTGGCCGCTCATAGGCATCGGGCGTTCGATCCCAGTATACTGAGACCAGAACAACTTCTCCATCGAGCTTCCCTCCTTGGCCTGGTTAAACTTTGCGGCATCCGAAACGCTGCGGGGCAAATCTGCGAATCCTTCTGGAGAGCTCCGGACTCGGGTAAGTAACAACTAATTTACTTTCGCATGCTTGCTTTGCATATTGAATGCCTTACCCGCCACTATCTTCCTCACTGCCTCAATCTCCTGGAGGGCCTTTTGGGCTTCAGGCTTGGCATTCTTTGCCCTCTCAAGGGCCGCGGCAAGCTCAGACTCTCGCTTCTTCGAGTCAAGCTCCAATGCCTCGTGCTTCGTCACAAGAGCTTCGAGCTCTTGCTGCACCTCGCCCACCCGTGCCTCTTGCTTTTCCTGCTCGGTGCGCTCCTGGGCCGCTTTGTTTTTGGCCTCAGACAGCGCTTGCTTCAGGGTCGCCACTTCGGTCGTGGCCCCTGGCAAATTCATGATGATCCTTTCATTTTGCAATCGCATCTTTTTTGTATGTATATATATATATATATGTATGTATATATATAGACAAGGTATTACTTACCTTTGTTCTCCTCGAGCTGCCTCTTGGCAAGGCCGAGCTCCTTCTCGGACCCCTCGAGGTCCTGCTTCAGTGCGGCGACCTTCACAGTCAGTGCGGCAGAGGTCAGCAGCGAAGCTTGCATACACATATAGACATACTTATATTAGACTCCTGCAGATATTATCTGATCCTCTGTTCGGCTTTTCTTTGTGAACACCAAACAAAGCATCAGGGGCTACTATCTATGCGGTAATATTTTCCCTATATTTTAAATACTTATCTCAAAGCCTGTTAGAAGGCTAGCACAGGCTTCAGTCAGTCCGCTCTTGGCGGACTGAACCTTCTTGATCACCGCACTCATAATAGTGCGGTGCTCTTCGTCGATGGAAGCGCCGCGAAGCGCTCCCAGCAGGTCGTACGGTGCCTCTGGATGGACAGAGGTCACCGACACGGGTGTCTTACCCCTTTTGGAAGGGGGCCGCCTGCCCGAGTCCAGAACCACTGGAGGTTCCGACGCGATGTTCGGCTTAGAGCCGAACATGGAGGCCCCGGGAGCCTTGCTCCCTTTGCTCCTAGAGTCCGGAAGGTCGCCTTGAGGCACCTCCGGGACTGTCTCCCCCTGGCTTGGTGCCCCTTGAGACAATACCTCGGCATTGTTCGTAGGGCAGGGGGAGGAGGCGGTCGGAAGTGGATCGCTATCCATATCCGGCGAATCCAAGGAGCCGTCCGACAAGGATACGTCGATACAGGATTGGGGCGGTCTGCATAATCATATTCGGCGTTAGGAGAAGCAGTGCGACAAAGGTATGCTATGAGTTACTCTGGCATCCGAATACTTACGACTTCGCCAGGGGCTTGGCCCTGAGCAGCCACTCGTCTTCGCCTTCGGCAGCGGTGGTGGAGCAGTCCGGAAGAAGAGTCCTTCCCTTCTTGGACCCTTCGGCCTCCCTTGTCGGGGCGGCCTTCCTTTTCTTGTCTCCCCCGGCTGGAGGGGGAGCATCTTCATCTTCCTCCTCGCCTTCATGGGAGGAGTGCGTCGCGGAGTTATCGAAAGATGAATCCGATACCACGTGGCGCCGGGAACTCTTTCGGGTTCCCTTGGCCTTCTTCTTGGTCTTCTCCGGCACCTTATAAGGATCCGGACTCAGCATCTCCGTCAGGAGAGCGTCCGTGGTGTCTTCGGGCAGCGAGGCCGGACAGTCAATCTGCTCCGATGCCTACACCCAGTCATGTTAAAGGAATGGGAGCTCAGACCCTACACATGGTTAAGCTATGGGAAATAAACATCCTACCAGATGTACAGAACTTACCGGATTCGCAGGGCGCTTCACTCTTAGCCCGTGGTCCTCGGTGAGAGAGGGAGGGACCTCGGCACCCTTGAACAGCACCCTCCAGACGTCTTTGTGCGTCGTGTCGAAGAGCTTGCTTAGAGTCTGGTGCCGGGCCGGGTCGAACTCCCATAAGATGCAATCCTGTTGTTGACACGAGAGGATCCGGCGGAAGAGCATGACCTGGACTATGCTAACAAGCTTAAGTTTCTTGCTTGTCATGTTCCGGATACACTTCTAGAGTCTGTCTAGCTCCACCGATGAACCCCAGGACAGGCCCTTCTCCTTCCAGGAAGTGAGCCGCGTGGGGATTCCGGATCGAAACTCGGGGGCCGCCACCCAGTTGGTGTCGCGCGGCTCGGTGATGTAGAACCACCCCGATTGCCACCCCTTTACGGTCTCCACGAAGGAGCCCTCGAGCCATGCAATGTTGGGCATTTTCCCCACCATGGCTCCGCCGCATTCTGCTTGTTGGCCGCCTACAACCTTCGGCTTGATATTGAAGGTCTTCAGCCATCGGACGAAGTGGGGCCGGATGCGCAGGAAAGCCTCGAACACGATGATGAACGCTGAGATGTTGAGGATGAAATTCGGGGCCAGATCATGAAAGTGCAGCCCATAGTAGAACATGAGGCCGCGGACGAACGGATGGAGGGGATACCCCAATCCGCGGACGAAGTGGGGGAGGAAAACCACCCTTTTGTGAGGTTCCAGGGTAGGGACGATGTAACACCCCGTATGTAACCTACCATATTTGTATTCCAACTCTTGCCATTTTTGGCACTAAGTTATGATGTTTCCTTGTTGTTGGGTTTTTGTCTTCGTGTTGCTTTCGTCTTTGTCTTGCATTTGATATCATTTCATCATGTGCATCGCATTTGCATATGTGTTCGTCTCATGCATCCGAGCATTTTCCCCGTTGTCCGTTTTGCATTCCGGCGCTCATATGTCCTCCGGTATCCCCTTTTACCTCTTTTCGTGTGTGGGCATTAAACGTTTTCATATTGGACCGAGACTTGGCAAGTGGCCTTGGTTTACTACCGGTAGACCGCCTATCAAGTTTCGTGCCATTTGGACTTCGTTTGGTACTCCAACGGTTAACCGAGGAGCCGAGAAGGCCTCGTGTGTGTTGCAGCCCAACACCCCTCCAAAGTGGCCCAAAACCACATAAACCCCCCTCCATCATCTAGATAGTTCGATCACGATCGCGTGGCCGAAAACCGTGCTCAATTTGGAGCCTCCTAGCTCCCTCTACCTATAAAAAGGCACTCCTCCCCGAATTTTCGGATTATTCCAACCCTAAACCTAGCTACCTCGTCCCTCCGCGCACCAGACACGTCCGGGCGCGCCGGACGCTACTGCCGCCGCCAATCACGCGCCGCCACGTGGCCCTGCTCCACCTCCCGCGCCGCCGGCCCAGCGAGCCCGAATCGGGCCCCCCGAAGCCCATCACCGCCCCCGCGCCTCCTCGCCTCTCCTCCGCCCGCGTGCCGCCCCGCCGCCGTCTGTGCCTGCCGGCGCCGCCCAGCTCCTCCCGCGCCGGCGCCGACCACCATCGCCGTCCGAGCACCACCGCGGCCGAGCCACCGCGCCCGCCACCGCCTCGGGCATCGACCCTCCTCGCCGGCGACATCCCTCCTCGCCGACCTCCGCAACTCCGGCGATCGTCGGCCGTCAAGTTCCTCCTCGCCGCCGCCCCGGGCTCCAACTCCGGCCATCTTGTTTTCCCTCCCCGTCGAACCTCGCTCTCCGAACCAGCCCGAACCAGATCTGAGATGTGACGGTTGACTTTTGCCCTAATCCCAGTTAATTTTTGCATTCTTCATCGCATCATAACTCATCACCCGTGGCTCTGTTTTGGGCGTGTAGCATATCAAATTGTTCGTCTCAACGAGTACTTCATTTAATTCCATTGCACCATGTTCATTTGAGTTCATCTTGATGCCCTAAATGTTGTTGCAAGAGTGCTATGCAATGTTAGTTTCAGATTCTTATCAGTATTTGGACATTTGTCTTTTTTGCCATGATTAATGTGTGCCTCCTATGAACTTGAGTCCTACATGTGTTTTGAAGTATGACATGCCATCTTTATAGAGGTGTATGCCATGTATTTTTGTGATCTTTGTGGTGACTAGCACAAGCATGCAAAGTAGCTCTCGGAATGTTGCCGATTTCAGGGACTTAGAATTCTTCTAAGTCTTTGTCCTGTTAATATTTTTATGCCATGTATTCTTGTTGCTACATAGTGATCCATGCCTCTTTTGGGCATGATCAATAAGGATGTTTTGCAGATATTGTTGTGCTCTATCCATCCATGTCTTTGTTTGCAATTATGGAGCACCCTAGCTTGACTCAATCCAGCTCTACTTTTGCTATAAAATATTCCTGGCAGAATGTTTACGTGTTAAGCATTTTTGCCGAGCTTGTTGTAGTTGATCCATGCATGCTATGAGGTTGTTCTTGCCATGTTTAGCTTCTATCCCATGTCTACTTGTTGGGTGTATGCTTAGTTTGTCATTCAATGCCTTGTGGTGAGTGCATCGAGCTCGTAAACATGCCTACATGAATTTGTTTTTGCCATGTTCCAGTTTTTCTACTATGTCTGAATCTGTTAACGAAGTTGCTATGTTCACATGGTTGCCATTGTATTTTATGATCCCTTTTGGCTTATGATTAGTAAGGGACTTTTGTTGTATGCTTTGAGTAACTTCATGCCATGCATTGCTTTGCAATGATATGTTCCTGTAGCATATTGTTATCTTGCTCTAAACATTGCTCCCTGATGTTAAATTCCTGACATGTTATTTTCACCAAGTCTGTAACCTGATATCTTTTGCACTTTTGCCATGCTTGTTTGAACCTGCTATTGAGTGAATTAGCCGTAGCACAGTGTTCATCTTTTGTGAAGCATCTTGAGTGGATCACTTCCATGTGATTTTTTGCTATATTAGAGTGTAGTAGCTTGTTGTTCTTCATGCATTTAGATGGCCTCGTGCTGTTAATCGCAATTCGGTGCCATTTTTGTTTTGCTTGCCATTTGCAAACCGTGCATTCGATTCCGGTGATCTTTATATCGATTTCGACCGAAATCAACTCATCTTTCCAGTGGCACTCTTGGTTTTCCATGTTGAGGCCAGGTTCAATCTTTCCTTTCTGAAACATGCATATGCATCGCATATCACATCCCGCATGTCATGCCATGTTTTGCATCATGTTGCTTGTGCATTTCACGTGGTTGATTGTGTCTCCCTTTGCTTGTGTTCTTGCTTCGGCTAGAGCCGGGAGATGAGTATGTGATCGAGGAACCAGTTGAGTACGCTTACGAGGATCAAGCTAATGTCAACTCGAAGAACTTTGCAGGCAAGATGACCATACCCTCGAAATCACTTCTATCTTTGCTTGCTAGATGCTCGCTATATTGCTATGCCTATGCTACGATACCTACCACTTGCTTATCGTGCCTCCCATATTGCCATGTAAAACCTCTAACCCACCTTGTCCTAGCAAACCGTTGTTTGGCTATGTTACCGCTTTGCTCAGCCCCTCTTATAGCGTTGCTAGTTGCAGGTGAAGATTGAAGCTTGTTCCTTGTTGGAACATGTTTATTGTTGGGATATCATTATTATATCTTGCTTACTTTAATGCATCTATATACTTGGTAAAGGGTGGAAGGCTCGGCCTTATGTCTGGTGTTTTGTTCCACTCTTGTCGCCCTAGTTTTTGTCATACCGGTGTTATGTTCCTTGATTTTGCGGTCCCTACACGGTTGGGTTATAATGGGAACCCCTTGACAGTTCGCCTTGAATAAAACTCCTCCAGCAATGCCCAACCTTGGTTTTACCATTTGCCACCTAGCCTTTTTCCCTTGGGTTCCGCGGACTCAAGGGTCATCTTTATTTTAACCCCACCCCCCTCGGGCCAGTGCTTCTCTAAGTGCTGGTCCAACCTGAGCGATGTCCAGCGCCCCCTGGGCAACCATGGTCTATGCCAACCCGACGTATGGCTCATCCGATGTGCCCTGAGAACGAGATATGTGCAGCTCCTATCGAGATTTGTTGGCACATTCGGGCGGCTTTGCCGGTTTAGTTTTACCATTGTCGAGATGTCTTGTAACCGGAATTCCGAGTCTGATCGGATTGTCTTGGAAGAAGGAATATCCTTCGTTGACCCTGAGAGCTTGTGATGGGCTAAGTTGGAACACCCCTGCAAGGATTTGAACTTTCGAAAGCCATGCCCGCGGTTATAGGCAGATGGGAATTTGTTAATGTCCGGTTGTAGAAAACCTGAATCTTAACTTAATTAAAATGAATCAACAGAGTGTGTGGCCGTGATGGTCTCTTTTCGGCGGAGTTCGGAAAGAGAACACGGTCTCGAGTTATGCTTGATCGTAGGTTGTTCTAGGATCACTTTTTGATCATAGTTTATCGATCGTGCCTTTGCCTTCTCTTCTCGCTCTCATTTGCGTATGTTAGCCACCATATATGCTAGTGCTTGTTGCAGCTCCACCTCATACCTTTTACCCTTCCTATAAGCTTAAATAGTCTTGATCGCGAGGGTGTGAGATTGTTGAGTCCCCGTGACTCACAGATTACTTCCAAAACCAGATGCAGGGACCGATGATACCGTTCCAGGAGATTCAACTGAGCTCAAGTGGGAGTTCGATGAGGACTCAGGACGATACTATGCTTCCTTTCCAGACGATCAGTAGTGGTGCCCAGTTGGGGCGATCGGGGACATTGTTGCATTTGGGGTTATCTTTATTTTGGTTTCGTAGTCGGACCTTGATTGTATCTGGATGATTGTAATGTTCTTTATGCATTGTGTGACGTGGCGATTGTAAGCCAACTATATATCTCTTTCCTTTATTCTGTACATGGGTTGTGTGAATATTACCCCACTTGCGACTTTGCTTACAATGCGGTTATGCCTCTAAGTCGTGCTTCGACACGTGGGACATATAGCCGCGTCATGGGCGTTACAGACGACCTGCCCCGCGGCTGGCAGCCAGTGTGCGATGTCCACGGCTAAGTATCCGGCTCCACACAACTTTTTGATGTGCCCCTCTGTGACGGAGGAGGCCATCCACTTGCCTCCCGCTCCGGACATGTTTGGGGAGAGTTGAGGAGGAGGATGCGGACTTGGGCGCTGGAGCTCGAGTGCGCGAGAATGGATGAGCAAGGAGGAAGAAGGCGTGGGTAAAAAAGGTGAGATCTTATCCCTTTATAAGGGCGGACTAAACTATGCGCCCCCACTATCCTGGTAAAACTCGCTTATCCCCCAAGCGCCGTAATTGATGGCGCGGTTGGGTTACCCACGTCCGTATTGATGAGAATTCCGTAATAAGGGGAACACGATCTCTGCATTGACAAGACGTGTCAAGAAACCGCCTCGCGTTATGTGCGGGGCTGGTTAAGGAAAAATGGTTCGAATAATTACCGGGTCATGGCATGATATCATGCTGCCATAACGTGTCAGCAGATTGGATTTGTGGAAATATTATTCTCTCTACGGTGGTATGTGGAACTTATTTAGCAGGGTCGGTCACTATCCTTGTATTCAAACTCTTCTGTGGTGTATTCGGAGGAGGAACCCGCCTTGCAATGCCAAAGACAACACTGCGCGCCGGACTCATCGTCATTGAAGCCCGGTTCAGGGGCTACTAAGGGAGTCCTGGATTAGGGGGCCTCCGGACAGCTGGACTATATCCTTTGGCCGGACTATTGGACTATGAAGATACAAGATTGAAGACTTCGTCCCATGTTCGGATGGGACTCTACTTGGCGTGGAAGGCAAGCTGGGCAATACGGATATGTATATCTCCTCCTTTGTAACCGACCTTGTGTAACCCTAGCCCCCTCCGGTGTCTATATAAACCAGAGGGTTTTAGTCCGTAGGAAAACATACAATCATACCATAGGCTAGCTTCTAGGGTTTAGCCTCTCCGATCTCGTGGTAGATCAACTCTTGTACTACTCATATTATCAAGAATAATCAAGCAGGACGTAGGGTTTTACCTCCATCAAGAGGGCCCGAACCTGGGTAAAACATCGTGTCCCCTACCTCCTGTTACCATCCTCCTTAGACACATAGTTCGGGACCCCCTACCCGAGATTAGCCGGTTTTGACACCGACACCATGATAACTGTGATCTCCTATTTTAACAGAAATAACAGGCATGTCTACAACAAGTCTATGTTTATTTTTAGTATCTGGTCTAGCAATTATAGTAGCTTCATCACAAAAGTAAATAACATGCCCATCAATATTATCGGCCAAGAGATCTTTAACCATAGCAATACTAGGTTTAACTTTAATTTGCTTAGGGGGTGTAGGTGTTCTAGTATTACTCTTATGAACCACAGTTGAAGCTTTAGCATGATCCTTTATTCTAGCAGGGAAAGGTGGTTTCTCAATATAAGCGATAGGAACAATAGGATCAAGATTATAAGTTATAGTCTTTTCCTCAAGTTTAATAGGTTCAACTACTTTTAATTCAATGGGAGGATGATATTTAAGCCACTTCTCCTTAGGGACATCAACATGAGTAGCAAATGATTCACAAAAAGAAGCTACTATCTCAGAGTCAAGTCCATATTTAGTGCTAAATCCACGAAAAGCACCGGTATCCATAAAATATTTAACATAATCAAACTTAGGTCTTATACCTGACTCCTTACCTTTGTCGAGTTCCCAATCTTCAGAGTTGCATTTAGTTCTTTCCAATAAATGCCATCTGAATTCAATAGTCTTCATCATAAAAGAACCAGTCCAAGAAGTATCAAGCATGGAGCGATTATTGAGAGAAAGCCAATCACAAAAATTTTGAATAGTAATTTCTCTTGAGAGCTCATGATTGGGGCATGAATATAACATTGACTTATGCCTCCCAAAATATTGAGCGATGCTTTCTCCTTTGTGAGGCCAAAAATTATATATATAATTACGATCACGATGAACAAGATGCATAGGATAAAACTTCTGATGAAATTCCAATTTCAATCGGTTGTAGTTCCATGATCCATTATCATCACATAGCCTAAACCATGTCAACGCCTTTCCCTTCGAAGATAAAGGGAAGACCTTCTTCTTGATAACATCCTCGAGCATACCTGCAAGCTAAAATAATCCACAAACTTCACCCACATAGATTAGGTGCATATCGGATGTAATGTTCGATGTCCTGTAAAAGGGTTAGCCAATAGTTTATCTATTATATCCGATGGAATTTCAAAGTAAACATTTTCAGTTGGTTCAGTAGGTTGAGGAGAAAATCTTTGCTCTACTGGTCGGGGTTAAGATACCCCGAAGAAGCCCCTCAAAGGATTGTTTTCCATAGTAACAAGTGATAGTAAATTTCAGCACACTATATAAATGTTTCCTTACCAAATTCAACTTACCAAAGGTGCTTCACTCCCCGGCAACAGCGCCAGAAAAGAGTCTTGATGACCCATAAGTATAGGGGATCTATCGTAGTCCTTTCGATAAGTAAGAGTGTCGATCCCAATGAGGAGCAGAAGGAAATGACAAGCAGTTTTTAGTAAGGTATTCTCTGCAAGCACTGAAATTATCGGTAAAAGATAGTTTTGTGATAAGATAATTCGTAACAGGTAACAAGTAATAAAAGTAAACAAGGTGCAGCAAGGTGGACCAATCCTTTTTGTAGCAAAGGAGAAGCCTGGACAAACTCTTATATCATGCAAAGCACTCCCGGCGACACATGGGAATTATCGTCAAGCTAGTTTTCATCATGCTCATATGATTCGCGTTTCTTACTTTGATAATTTGATATGTGGGTGAACCGATCCTTGGGTACTGCCCTTACTTGGACAAGTATCCCACTTTTGATTAACCCCTCTTGTAAGCATCCGCAACTACAAAAGAAGTATTAAGGTAAACCTAACCATAGCATGAAAAATATGGATCCAAATCAGCCCCTTATGAAGCAACGCAGAAACTAGGGTTTAAGCTTCTGTCACTCTAGCAAACCATCATCAACTTATTACTTCCCAATGCCTTCCCCTCGGTCCAAACAATGGGGGAGTGTCATGTAGTCGACGTTCACATGACACCACTAGAGGAAAGACAACATACATCTCATCAAAAAATCGAACGAACAGCAAATTCACATGACTACTTATAGCAAGACTTCTCCCATCTCCTTAGGAACAAACGTAACTACTCACAAATCGTATTCATGTTCATAATCAAAGGGGTATTAATATGCATAAAGGATCTGAACATATAATCTTCCACCGAATAAACCAACTAGCACCAACTACAAGGAGTAATCAACACTACTAGCAACCGACAGGTACTAATCTGAGGTTTTGAGATAAAGATTTGATACAAGAGATGAACTAGGGTTTGAGAGGAGATGGTGCTGGTGAAGATGTTGATGGAGATTGACCCCCTCCCGATGAGAGGATCAATGGTGATGACAATGGTAACGATTTCCCCCTCCCGGAGGGAAGTTTTCCCGGCAGAACAGCTCTGTCAGAGTCCTAGATTGGTTCTGCATCGAGACAGCGGTGCTTCGTCCCGAAAGCTTCCTCCTTATTTTTTCCAGGGAGAAATACTTCATATAGCAAAAGATGGGCAACGGAGACCTGCCAAGGGGCCCACGAGGCAGCGGCGCACCCAGGGGGGTAGGGCGCGCCCCCACCCTCGTGGATGATGGGTGGCCCCCTCTGATGCTTTCTTCGCCCAATATTTTTTATATATTCCAAAACTAACTTTCATGGAGGTTCAGGAATTTTGGAGTTGTGCAGAATAGGTCTCTAATATTTGCTCCTTTTCCAGCCAAGAATTCCAGCTGTCGGCATTCTCCCTCTTTGTGTAAACCTTGTAAAATAAGAGAGAATAGGCATAAGTATTGTGACATAATGTGTAATAACAGCCCATAATGCAATAAATATCAATATAAAAGCATGATGCAAAATGGACGTATCAAGGCACGCTTCTCCCCTCGAGGAGGGGGAGGAGGCGGAAGATCGTCCCGCCACTCCACCACATTGGCGAGGAAGGAGTCGAAGGATGCCATGTCGTAGTCGACAAGAATTGGGTCGGTGGAGCCAACCGACTCTAGGTTAGTAGCCGGCTCATTGGCGATGTGGAGCTTGACAAGGAGGTCGACGAAGCAGCTCTCGGAGCTGGCTGCTCCCGCGTCGGGTGCGGTCTCGTCGGAGAGGCAGATCTCGCCGACGATATCAGTGATGCAAGCCGCCGCGCAAGCGACTTCTGCACCATGCAGCGCGTCGGCGCAAACGCCATCTGGCGTGCCGGGCTAGCTCCGCTCACTAGGGAGGAAAAGGGTTCCCGTCCAGAACAGATCTCCAGACGACGGTGCACCTAGCCCCACGGTGGGCGCCAAATGTCGAGGGTGTCGTGCGATATATGCCAAAGGATGGCTTATCATGGTGGGGGAGAGTAATACGTCACCGATGCCTGGAAACTAGATAATGCGTAGATAGGTACGCTGACGCATCTTACCTAGGTTCGTGTCTCTCCTAGGAGATAACACCCCTAGTTCTGCTTTGCGGGGTCTCCGCATGATCACTATCTCAACAAGTAGCTACAAGCTTGCTCCTTGAGATGTTTGGCTAGAGGAGGAAGAAGGGCAAGGCTAGTTCTACTCCTCTCTCTATGTGTGTGTATTATGTATGAAGCGGAACCCTTCGCATGGGTGCCCTGGGGGGTTTATATAGGCCTACCCCTCAGGGGTACAATGGTAATCTGACTAGGAGTAGCACCCAGCCGTCAGTGTCTCAGGTAGCCGGCTTCTCCGCTAGCTGCTGGGGCCCACCGCCTGGTGGGTCCCACTGGCTGTCTTGTACTTGGCCGACAGGCCGCGCCGCCACTTGCAGGTCCTGCCGACTGCTTAGTACTGTGGCAGTACCATTGATGATATGTGCTTTTGTCGGGGGGAGCATGGCTACAATGCCTCTGCCTGGCGGGAGTTTACTGTAGCTACTCCCCATCTATTTGAATTAATGGCGCACAAACTTTGAGGGAAAGGGAGGGCCGCCTGCTAGGAGTTGGCCTCCCCCGTTCCGACTGGTCAGGGCCCACCGCCTGCTGGCTTCTCATGGACAAGTAGGGCCTACCGCCTATGGGCCTTACCGAGAGCCCGTCGTGGGGACGCCGCCCCTAGGTTGTAGGTGACGTCACGAGTTGTGTGGCAACAGTGCAGCACCGGCTGAGGGCTGTCCGCCCAGTACGCAACACTTTGGCCATGCTCCACCCTAGATTCAGGGGGTGGCAGGCTATACTGTAGCCACGCCCCGTCTCGTCGTCGTTATGAGGTGCTAACTTCAAGGGAAAGGAGGGGCCGCCTGCAGGAGCCCGCCTCTCTGGAGGCCGCCTTCTAGGAGTCATCCCACCTCGTGGCCGTCTTCTGGGCTTCACCGCCTTCCAACAGTCGGCCATTTGGAATAGTCCGGACCCCAGAAGGCAGGTGCTTATCTTTGATGCTTTGAGGGGCACAACTAGCCGCGATGTCTTGAAATACCAAGTGAGGCCGATGTGGCTACCCGTGGTCATTTACTCTGACAATAGTGTTGGCCTATCATGTGCATATGACAACTGTGCCACTGGTCTATGTACAACTGCGCCTCTCTAACTGAACCAAGAACAAAGGTTGAACCGTGCCTTTGCTGCATTCAGGATAGTGCCTCTAGAAGATTCACACCCATTCAGGACAGTGGCTATAGAGGATTCCACCCAAGCCTCTGGTGGCCACACACCCATGGCTCTAGATAATTCACACATGTGCAAGCAGAGGATTCACTTCCGTGCTTATTTAAGTCGCATGCGCCTGGCCTCTGGAGGTTCCAAACCCGTGCCTGACGCGCTGTCACGTCCAATATGTAGTTCTATCCTCAAGGGACTTGGAAGACCCACTAAGGATAGAAGCGCACATGGAAGACACTTCACAAGGTGGATATCACTACAACATACCATGTACTGAACAGATAAGAATACTAGATAAAGGCTTACACTCACCACTGCTACAACATGAATACATCAATATGTACATCATACAAAAGTGCAGGATCCGACTATGGATGAAATCAAGAAAAAAGAAGAACAACATCCACCCTGCTAATCCCAGGCTCCTGACTCGAAACCATTCTATGATTGTTGAAGAGGAAGAAGAAGAACTCCAAAAGCAAACAAGCATCGCTCTCACGTCAAGGCATCACTTTACCTGTACCTGCACTTGTTATTGTACTATTCTGTGAGCCATGGGGACCCAGCAATCTCATTTCCGTGGGTACCAAAACTAGCAAAGCTTAATGGGTATGAAATTGTTAAGTGGTGAGGTTGCAGCAAACACTAAGAATTTGTATGTGGCTAGCTTAAGATTACAAGAATAAGGAGATTGAACTACATAGAATCGGCTGCAAATTAATATGATCAAGAAGTGATCCTGAACACCTACTTATGAGTCAAACATAACCCCACCGTGTTCTCTTTCCGAACTCCCT
The DNA here is from genome assembly GCF_003073215.2 of Triticum urartu. Classification (NCBI taxonomy): domain Eukaryota; kingdom Viridiplantae; phylum Streptophyta; class Magnoliopsida; order Poales; family Poaceae; genus Triticum; species Triticum urartu. Next base: position 300,674,654 of record NC_053024.1, on the reverse strand, counting down.
CAAAAAGAGACGATCACAGTTACACACACGGTCGGTGTATTTTATTTAGGTTTATTGTCAAGTTCTCTGCAACCGGGTATTATAAATTTCCAAGTCACCACATAACCTTTGGCACGACTTTCCATAAGGTTTAACCCTGTAGGAGTGCTCCAAGTAGTCCATGATAAATTACCACACACATCCGATGGAAAACCTCACACCATGATAACAAGATGCTTACGATAAGGAATCCCGATGGACAACCCGCTCGTCAAACGTAAAACTAAACCAACAAGACCTCCTGAAGTGTCGACAATCCCGATACGAGCTGTGTATCTTGTTCTCAGGACACGGCCAGATGTGTAGTCCATATAACTAAAACCATTCGTCGAGTTTCCTCATGGTGGCCTGCAAGGGGCTCTAGTTTGGACCAACACTCATGAGGAGAACTATCCCGAGTTGTTGATTAATTGTCTGTGGGGTATGGAAAGTCCCTATGCAAGTTTTAATTATTATTAGGCAAATTTAAAACTACACTTGGGCCTTGTTGGAAGAGTTTTATCCTAAGAGAATGATTAGGGGCCCCATAACACCGTACATGTGTTATAAGCTGTTGGGAAATGTAGCATGCAATTTCAAAAAAAATTCCTACGCTCATGGAATATCTATCTAGGAGATGCACAACAACGAGAGGGGGAGAGTGTGTCCACGTACCCTCGTAGACCGAAAGCTGAAGCGTTTGACAATGCGGTTGATGTAGTCGAACTTCTTCTAGATCTGACCAATCAAAGCACCGAACATACGACACCTCCGAGTTCGGCACACCTTCAGCTCGTTGACGTCCCTCGTCCTCTTGATCTAGCAAAGGTGTCGAGGAAGAAGATGAGTTTTGTCAGCACGACGATGTGGTGACGGTGATGGTGAAGTGATCCGTGTAGGGCTTCGCCTAAGCACAATGAAGATATGACCGAAGGCATAAACTATGGAGGGGGGCGCCACACACGGCTAACAATTGTTGGTGTGTGTTCTAAGTGCCCCCTCCACACACACACACACACACACACACACACACATATATAGAGGAGAAGAGGTAGCCATGGGGCACCCCAAGTAGGAGGAAACCTACTTAGGGTCCTCCCCAATTCGGCCTCCCCTTTCCTTATTTCCGGAGGTGGAAAAGGGAAGAGGAAGGAGATAAGGAAAGGGGGGCCCGAACCCCCTCTTTCCGTTCTCCAATTCAGCCTCCTTCGTTGGGGGGGCGTCACCCCTTATGGGCTGGTGTGCTCCCAACCTATGGCCCACATCTTTCCCCAAGGGGTTCTGGTAACCCCCCCTGGTACTCCGATAAACACCCGATACTATCCGGAACACTTCCCGTGTACGAATACTATCGTCTGTAACGCCCCAAGACCGGAACTTCAGGTGCCTTCCATGATTTCTGGGTTTCGACGCGTGATTTGTTTGGTCCGTTGCATTTCATCTTTGCATCATGTGCATTGCATCATGTCATCATGCAACCCGTTCTAAAACTCAACTAAATAAATTGCATAAATCTTTCGATCTATTTAAACCGAGGGAATTCACATGGTGATTCTCTTTATAACATATCCTCCTGATATTAGGGAGCTATATTAAATATTCCAATAATTTGGATTCACCCATAAACACACTTGCAAAAATATTCCAATGCCTTCGTTATCTTAATTCTTGGTCTCCAACATTGCTATATATTCTTTCATCATATTCCGGAGCTCCACCAAAAATACGAACATTTTTAGACACCTCTAATTCCTAGTCCTTGTTCAAACCATTCGAATTAAATTCAAATGACTTTGAATTAAATTCTTGCAATCATGCCTCTCCTATTTTTCATGGAACACGCACATTTTTACGAGTCCGTGAAAATTATCCCCATGCCCAGATTCCACCCCTACCTTCTTTTTCTTTTCTTTATCTTTTTTTGTCTTGTTATAAAATGGAAAAAAGAATGTAGAAAAAGGAGGGAGAGAGAGCCCAGCACCCGCAAGCCAGTGGGCCAGGCCGGCCTACCAAATTCCTTGAAGCCCAGCCCCTTTCTTTCCTCTCCCGTTTTCTCTCTTTGTTTTTTTCCTGTTAGGAGAGGAGGTCAGCAACAGAAGCCCATCTCGTGGGCCATTCGCACCTCTCGTCACAAGGCCTCCCGCAGCCTCCTAGGCCTACACCAATATGACCTAAACGGCAGTGCCACAAGTATGTTGCACTATCATTATCAACTTTGCATCTTTTGGCATCAATATTATGAATATTTATATCACTACGATCAAGATTCAATAAACCATTTACATAGGGTGTCTGACCATAGAAGGTCGTATTCATGTAAACAGAACAACAATTATTCTCTGATTTAAATGCATAACCATATCGCAAAAAAATGATCCAATCATATTCATGCTCAACGCAAACACCAAATAACATTTATTTAGGTCCAACACTAATCCCGAAGGTAGAGAGAGTGTGCTATGGTGATCTTATCAACCATGGAATCACATCCAACACATATCGTCACCTTGCCCTTAACTAGTCTCTGTTCACTTTGCAACTCTTGTTTTGAGTTACTAATCTTAGCAACTGAACCGGTACCAAATACCCTGTGGTTACTATGAGCACTAGTAAAGTACACATCAATTACATGTATATCAAATATACCTTTGTTCACTCTGCCATCCTTGTTATCCACCAAGTATTTGGGGTAGTTCCACTTCTAGTGACCATTCCCTTTGTAGTAGAAGCACTCAGTTTCAGGCTTAGGTCTAGATTTGGGCTTCTTCATGGGAGTGGCAACTTGCTTGTCATTCTTTTTGAAGTTCCCTTTCCCTTTCCTTTGCCCTTTTTTCTTGAAACTAGTGGTGCGTTATCCCCTGCACATTATAGTTCACCAGGAAGATCTAGTAGCTTGGTGATAGTGACTATAGAACTCTGTCAATCACTATCTTATCTAGAAGATTAACTCCCACTTGATTCAAGCTATTGTAGTGCCAAGACATTCTAAGCACATGCTCACTAGCTGAGCTATTCTCCTCTATATTGTAGGAAAAGTACTTATTAGAGGTCTCGTACCTCTCTACATGGGCATGAGTCTAAAATACCAATTTCAGCTCTTGGAACATCTCATATGCTCCATGGCATTCAAAATGTTTGTGAAGTCCCAGTTCTAAGCCGTAAAGCATGGCGCACTAAACTATTAAGTAGTCATCATATCGAGATTTCCAAACGTTCATAACGTCTCTACATGCTCCTGCAATAGGTCTATCACCCAGCGGTGCATCCAGGAAATAATTTTTCTATGCAGCAATGAGGATAATCCTTAGATCACGGACCCAGTCCACATCATTGGTACTATCATCTTTCAACCTAGTTTTTTCTAGGAACATATCAGATAACAAGGGACCTAATTGTGAGCTATTGATCTATAACATAGATATGCAAATACTATTAGGACTAAGTTCATGATAAATTCAAGTTTAGTTAATCAAATTACTTAAGAGCTCCCACTTAGATAGATATCCCTAAAGTCATCTAAATGATACGTGATCCAAATCAACTAAACCTTGCCCGATCATCACGTGAGATGGAGTAGTCATCAATGGTGAACATCCCTATGTTGATCATATCTACTATATGATTCACATTCGACCTTTCAGTCTCCAGTGTTTCTAGGCCATGTCTATACATGCCAGGCTCGTCAAGTTTACCCGAGTATTCCCCATGTGCAAAACTGTCTTGCACGCATTGTATGTGAACATAGAGCATATCACGCCCGATCATCACTTGGTGTCTCAACATGACGAACTGTCGCAATGGTTCATACTCGAGGAGAACACTTATACCTTGAAATTTTGTTAAGGTATCATCTTATAATTCTACCACTTTACTAAGAAAAACAAGATGCTTAAAAGATAAACATCACATGCAATCAAAATATGTGACATGATATGGCCATCATTATCTTGTGAATTTGATCTCCATCTCCAAAGCATCGTCATGATCTCCATCGTCACTGGCTTGACACCTTCATCTCCATCATAGCGTCGTGGTCGTCTCGTCAACTATTTCTTCTACAACATCGCTAACGCGTAGTGATAAAGTAAAGCAATTACATGGCGTTTGCATTTCTTACAATAAAGAGACAACCATGAGGCTCCTACCGGTTATCTGATATCTTACCAAACATGATCGTCTCATACAATAACTTTTATCACATCATGTATTGACCATATCACATCACAACATTCCCTGCAAAAACAAGTTAGACATCCTCTACTTTGTTTTTGCAAGTTTTACGTGGCTGCTACGAGCTTCTAGCAAGAGTCGTTCTTACCTATGCATCAAAACCACAATGGTGATTTATCAAGTTTGTTGTTTTAACCTTCAACAAGGACTGGCTGTAGTCAAATTCGATTCAACTAAAGTAGGAGAAAGAGACACCCGCCAGCCACCTTTATGCAAAACTAGTTGCATGTCTGTCGGTGGAACCGATCTCATGAACATGGTCATGTAAGGTTGGTCCGGGCTGCTTCATCCAATAATACCGCCGAATCAAAATAAGACATTGGTGGTAAGCTGTATGACAATCGCCGCCCACAACTCTTTGTGTTCTACTTGTGCATATCATCTACGCATAGACCTGGCTCTAATACTACTGTTGGGAAACGTAGCAAGCAATTTCAAAAAATATCCTACGCTCATGCAAGATCTATCGAGGACATGCATAGAAACGATAGGGGGAGAGTGTGTCCATGTACCCTCATAGACCGGAAGCGGAGGCGTTTCACAACCCAGTTGATGTAGTCGAACTTCTTCTAGATCCGATCGATCAAGTACTAAACGTACGGCACCTCCGAGTACTAACCACGTTCAGCTCAATGACCTCCCTCATCCTCTTGATCCAGCAAAGGTGTCAAGGAATAAGATGTCACACCCAATATGCGACTCTATTCTAAAGGAACTCGAAGGTCCCACTGAGGGAGTCCTGGACTAAGAGGTCCTCGGGTGTCCGATCTATTGGATATGGGTTGGACTGATGGGCCATAAGGATAAGAAGACCGAAGACTCCACCCGTGTCCAGATAGGACTCTCCTTGGTGTGGAAGGCAAGCTTGGCGACCAACTACGAGGATTCCTTTCTTTGTAACCGACCTTGTGTAACCCTAGATCCCTCATGTGTTTATATAAACCGGAGAGCCTGGTCCATGGATAGGCTGAATCCTGGTAATCATAGCCAGACTAGACTTTTAGGGTTTAGTCATTACGATCTGATGGTAGATCAACTCTTGTAATACTCATATTCATCAAGATCAATCAAGCAGGACGTCGGGTATTACCTCCACAGAGAGGGCCCGAACCTGGGTAAAACATTGTGTCCCCGTCTCCTGTTACCATCAATCCTAGACACACAGTTCGGGACCCCCTACCCGGGATCCGCCGGTTTTGGCACCGACATTGGTGCTTTCATTGAGAGTTCCACTGTGCCGTCCCCAAAAGGTTTGATGGCCTCTTCAATCGTCAACAACGATGCTGTCCAAGGTGAGACCCCCGCTGGGCAGATCTTCGTGTTCGGCGGCTTCGCACTGCGGGCCAACTCGCTTGGCCATCTGGAGCAGATCGATAGCTACGCCCCTGGCCACCAGGTTAGATTTGGGAGCTTGAACTACATTGCGGACATCCGTGGAGACTTGATCTTCGCCGACAACCACTCCTTGTCACCCCGATGAACATGACCTAAATCTGTCATCGGACCGCGTCCAAGAGATAGCTCCTGTAACCGCTCCGGCCTTAGATCCGGAGCATACTGCCCCATCCAAGGACCGGAGACTCAACCCCACCACAGAGGCCACGGATTCCCCGGTGTTGGAGCCGCACATGGACTTAACCTCACACGATATATGTGTCACCGGAGTGAAGATAGCAACACCGGCACAGGAGAAGATAATACTCCGAAAGGTGTCGAGGACAACGAAGACCCTGTTGACATAGCTACCGAACAGGATGAATGGGAAGATGGGCAGGTTAGCCCTGGTAAATAGGCCACACGCGAGGACTCGGAGGACAGTAATTATATTCCATTCTCCGAGGATGAGGTGAGCCTTGGCACCAAGTATTTCATCGTGCCTTAGGAACCACTTGAGCAGGAGCGCTTCAAGCGCCAGCTAATAGCCACTGCAAGGAGCCTGAAAAAGAAGCAGCAACAGCTTCAAGTTGACCAAGATCTGCTCAACGATAAATGGAGTGACATCCTAGCAGCCAAAGAATACGGCCTCAAGCGCCTGGCCAAAAGCTACCCGAAGTGCAAATTACTACCTCAGTTCGACGACGAAGCGCCAGAACACATATCACCATCGCGCAATGCGGCTGACCGACCACCATGTGGCCTGGAAAAATCGGCAACTCAAGCCGAACACCAGCCCACCCCGCCTCATGGCAAAGGCGGAGGTAAATCAGCTCACGGTCATACATATGACCTTCAACATGACCTGAACAATAAAGCAGGACATACCAGATCGATCTACGGATCGCGAGGAGGTGTCCCCACACACGACGAAGGCCATCTGTTCAGACGTCACAAACCTAGTCATGCACAAGCCGAACACCGCAGATGGACTCCATCGGAGCTACGTCACGACAAGCCCCGATATAGAGGCACCGCACACCCTCCTGGCTTCACTGACGAAGTCATGGAACATGAATTCCCAAAAGGGTTCAAACCCGTGAATATAGAATCATGTGATAGCACCACAGACCCCGTGGTATGGATCGAAGACTTCATTCTCCATATTCATATGGCCCGCGGCGATGACCTTCATGCCATTAAATACCTCCCCCTGAAACACAAAGGACCAGCGGGGCACTGGTTGAACAGCCTGCCCGAAAACTCCATCGGCAGCTGGGAGGACTTAGAAGAAGCCTTGCTTGATAACTTCCAAGGTACATACATTTGACCTCTGGATGCTGATGACTTAAGCCATATACTTCAACAACCCGGAGAGTCCGCCAGGAAATTCTGGACCAGGTTCCTAACTAAAAAGAACTAGATAGTCGATTGTCCGGATGCCGAAGCTGTAGCGGCCTTTAAACACAGCATCCACGACGAATGGCTCGCCCGCCACCTGGGTCAAGAGAAGCCAAAGTCCATGGAGGCCCTCATGGCACTCATGACCCGCTTTTGCATGAGCGAGGATAGTTGGCTGGCCCGTAGCAAAAACAATACAAGCGACGCCAGCACCCCGGAAGCTAAAAACAGCAACGACAAGTCTCGAGGCAACAGGTACAAACGGTGAAATAACAATGAAAACACCGAGGATACGGCGGTCAATGCCAGATTCAGTGGCTCTAAGCCTGGTCAGCGGAAGAAGCCGTTCAAAAAGAACAATTCGGGCCCATTTAGCCTGGACCGCATACTCGATCATCCGTGCTAGATTCATGGCACCCTAGACAAACCACCCAATCATACCAACAGAAATTGCTGGGTTTTTAAACAGGCCGGCAAGTTAAATGCCGAAAACAAGGATAAGGGATGGCAAAGCGAAGATAACAACGAGGAACCCCGGTCGCCGAACACAGGGGGACAGAAGAAGTTTCCCCCTCAGGTCAAAATGGTGAACATGATATACGCTACCCACATCCCCAAGAGGGAGCGCAAGCGCACACTCAGGGACATCTACGCGACAGAGCTAGTCGCCCCAAAATTTAATCCATGGTCCTCATGCCCGATCACTTTTGATCGCCCGAATCATCCGACCAGTATTCGTCACGACTGTTCAGCCGCACTGGTCCTAGACCCAATAATTGATGGGTTCCACCTGACGGGAGTCTTGATGGACGGTGGCAGCAGCCTCAACTTGCTCTATCAGGATACAGTGTGCAAAATGGGCATTCATCCATCACGGATCAAACCCACAAAGACTACCTTCAAAGGAGTCATACCAGGTGTAGAGGCCCGCTGTAAGGGCTCAATCATGCTCGAGGCTGTCTTCGGATCTCCGGACAATTTGCGAAGCTAGGAGTTAATCTTCGGCATAGTCCCCATTTACAGCAGCTATCACGCAATGCTCGGACGGACCGCATTCGCCCGATTCAACGCAGTGCCACACTATGCATATCTCAAGCTCAAGATGCCCGGTCCACGTGGTGTCATCACAATCGATGGAAATATGGAACGCTTCCTCCGTACAGAAGAGTACATAGTTACCTTAGCAGCAAAAGTATAGAGCGGCCTTCTTAAGCAGAACCTTAATTCGGCTGTCGAGCCCACGGACACCGTTAAGAGGGTCCGAACTACCCTGCAGAAGGACAACTCGGCTCATCGGGAGCTAGACTAGCAATTCGGCCTCCGTCTCAGTCCTGGTCAAGTAGTGGCATTCGCACCACGCGTACATAACTGTGCACTCAAAATTCCATGGGCATCGACGGAGGCATAGCTAGTTGGTGATCCACAGTATGGCTCAACCAACACCGGATACACACATGCTTTCACTTTTATTTGTTTCCTTTTCAGGTTTCAATCCCGCAGGCCCTATCTGATGGCCTGATCACCAGCCCTCTTGAGGGATAACCACACCAAGACGACAAGAAACGCAGACGTACGGAGGATTTTCAAGGCGGTTTCTTTAACAATCACTCTACTTGTCTTTCAGGACACACATGCAGCTGTCCCTTGGTTTTTGGCATATGAAATAACCTATTGCTTATCGCACTACCTGTATCAATGTGCCTCGACGTATTAATCAAATTACAATTAAAACAGTTCGCGGCTGGAGCTTTAAAGCCCCAGCTTATCACCTTTTGCACCCTTTTTGTTTTCTTTCTTTTTTTTATTTTTTCTCTTCTTCTTCCCTATGGGTAACCCCATCAGATAGTACCCGTACACTTTGGTACGTTTGATGTTTACCAGGGGCTTCATAGCACCCCACACTACGGTAACAAAAGTCCAAACACTTTTTATAGTATAGTTCGGCACCCCGAATTTAGCACTATATGCATTGGCTCCGAGTCATATCTTTGGTCAATAGTTGGGTTGCCCAGCTCCTGTGCTTGCTACCTTATGTTCTGCTATATCAGCTAAGGTAGTAAAGGGAGAACTACTGTGATTGTGCCTTGATTAATCCAAAGGAGCACCTAAGTGGAGAAAGCCGAAAACTGACTGTCATGATGCGGCAAGAGCCGGTCAGCTATTCGGAGGTTGCAAATCGTAGCAGATTTCTTCTGCATTACCCGAAGGGTCGGTACTTCCTGATCAGACGCTTATAGCACTCCGATTCGGATACTAGGGGTTGCGCCTATGTTTTATTGTCAAAGTCCTATGGCCAAGTGAGGGTGTTCAAGCCACATAGTCTGATTGCTTGGTTCGTTGCGCTAAACAACTCCTTCAAGGACCATATAATTGGATTAAGATTGTTTAGATTCCATCCCGAACACCTTCGTATTTCCTATGTGGGGGCATAAGCCGGCAACTTGCCAACCCTCAGATTTCATACAACATGACCGCACAGGAGATAAAATTTATAACATAACATGCATTATATTACAAACCCACTTTGTTCTATCATACAAAGTAGAAGGAAGTTGAATACATTCATTCAAAGATAATATCCTGCGAACACTATGTTGCTACAATACGAGACCCCTCTAGGACATCTACAAAATAGAGGTCGGGTGTGCGGTGCTCCTTGCCCTTCGACGACCCCTTGGTCATCTCGACGGCGTCCATCTTCGCCCACCACATCTTGCAGCAGGCGAAGGCCATGCGCACACCTTCAATACAGGCTGATCGCTTGACGGTGTCCAGCCGAGGACAGGTGATGACCAGCCGCTTCACGAGTCCAAAGTAGCTGTCGGCCATAGCTTCGGCTGGCCACAATCGGATTATCAAATCGTTCATGGCTAGTTCGGCCACCCTATGCAGGTCCACCAGTTGTTTCATCTGATCGGTGAAGGGCACGGGATACTCTGGCGCAAGATAATGTGACTAGAACAATTTCTCAGTGGAGCTCCCTTCTTTGGCTCGGAAGAACTCCGCGGCGTCGCACACACTGCGCGGCAGATCAGCGAAGGCTCCTGGAGAACTCTGAATTTGGGTTAGTAAGAAATACTTCTTCTTCATATATTTGGTTTGCATACTAAATGCCTTACCCGCCGCGATCTTCCTGGCCTCCTAGATCTCCTGGAGGGCACCCTGGGCTTCAACCCGGGACGCTTCCCTGCCTTGACGAGCCTTGGAGAGTTCGGTCTCTCGAGCCGAAACTTTGCCCTGCAGGGTCTCGTACTTCTTCACCGCGTCCTGGAGCTCATGCTGGACCTCGTTCAGCCGGGCCTTCAGCTTGTTGCGAGCGGCCTGCTCCTTGACAGCTTTCCCCTTGGCTTCGGCCAGGGCCTCTGTTAGGGCCTCGACCTTGGTCGTCGCCCCTACACATTTAATGGCACTATGTCAGTATAAATCATTTACTCTTTCTGAATATATAGCGAGCCATTGCATACCTTGCTGGTCCCACCTGCTTCCTCGCCTGGCCGAGCTCTTCTTCGGCCTGCTCCAGTTTCTACTTTAGTCCGGAGACTTCGGCAGTATGAGAATTCACTGCCAGCAGTGACGCCTGCTTATTCACATCAGACATAGTTTGGTTAGTTTCCTGCGAAATTTAATTGATCCTCTATCCGGCTTTTTTTTAACACAGGACAGTGTCTCAAAGGCTACTGTCTATGTGGGGATTTTCTCGGTTAAACACTGCTTACCTCAAAACCTGTCAGCAGGCTATTGCAGGCTTCGGTCAGTCCACTTTTAACGGAATGAACCTTCTCAATCACCGTACCCATAAGGATATGGTGTTCTTCCACAATGGAAGCGCCTCGTAGTGCTTCCAATAGATTGTCCGGCGCCTCTGGTTGGACAGAGGTCGCCGGCCGGATGGGCACGCCGCCTTCTCTTGAAGGAAGCTGCTTGTCGGACTCCGGGGCTGTATGGGTCTCTGGATCCGTGCTCATATGGGGGCCGAATTGAGCACGACCCCCATCGTCAGTCTCCATGGGGGCCTGCTCCCCCATGTGTCTAGCGGCTGAGGTATCGCCCTCCGGTGCTGCCTTGACGACCTCCTGAACCTCCCCCTGGCCTGGGAAGGTCCTTTGGGAGAGCAGCTCATCGTCTCCCTTGGCCTTGGGAGAGTAAGCGGCCGGTGGTGTCTCGCTGGCCATCTCCTTTGAGTCCAACGAGCCTCTTGATGAGGATCGCTGGGAGCTGTCGTGGGCCGGACTACAATAGCATAATTAATCATGTCAATACAAAAAGAGGAGAGGTTAGATTTTTATGTGCATGTATGAGTCTTAGCGCTTACGATGCAGCCCGAGGCGTAGTGCGGGAGCGTCGCGCCGGACTGCTGTCAATGTCCCATGCAGAGCTGCCCATGAGGGGGGCTTTCCCTTTCTTGGGCGCCACCTCCTCCAGAATTGTGGAGCACGCCCTCTACTTCCTCCCCCCATCAGGGGGAGAATCGCTCTCCTCCTGCTCCTCATTGTCGTCATCTTCGGCGACGGAGGAGCGGGTCTTGTCTTCGGACATCGCGTCTGAAGCACCCTTGTAGCGGAGGCCAACCCGGACCCTCTTGTCCTTCCCCGTGGCCTTCTTCGCCGGCACCGTATAGGGCGACGGCACCAGCATTGTAACACCCACGATGCGGCTATATCTCCCACGTGTTGGGGCACGACTTAGAGGCATAGCCGCATGGTAGGTTTGTCGCAATAGGGGTAATCTTCACACAATCCCATGTACTGAATAAGAAAGGGATAAAGAGTTGGCTTACAATCGCCACTTCACACAAATACAACTTAAACATACATCATCCAGAATATAACCAAGGTCCGGCTACGAAACCAAAATAAAAGAAGACAACCCCAAATGCTAGATCCCCGGTCGTCCCAACTGGTCTCCACTACTGATCAACAGGAAACAAAACAACACCATGAATAAGATCTTCATCGAGCTCCCACTTGAGCTCGGTTGCATCACCTGCACTGGTATCATCGGCACCTGCAACTGGTTGGAAGTAACTGTGAGTCACGAGGACTCAGCAATCTCACACCCGCGAGATCAAGACTATTTAAGCTTATGGCTAGGAAAGGGCGGTGAGGTGGAGCTGCAGAAAGCACTAAGCATATATGGTGGCCAACTTGCGCAAAAAAGAGCGAGAAGAGAAGCAACACACGGTCGAGAAGCTAGAAGTGATCCTGAAGCTACTTACGTTGAAGCATAACACAATAACCGTGTTCACTTCCCGGAGTCTGCCGGAAAGAGACCATCACGGCTACACATGCGGTTGATGCATTTTAATTAAGTTAAGTGTCAAGTTCTCTACAACCAGACATTAACAAATTCCCATCTGCCACATAACCGCGGGCACGGCTTTCCAAAGTTCAAAACCGCGCAGGGGTGTCCCAACTTAGCCCATCACAAGCTCTCACGGTCAATGAAGGATATTACTTCTCCCAGGAAGACCAGATCAGACTCGGAATCCCGGTTACAAGACATTTCGACAATGGTAAAACAAGACCAGCAAAGCCGCCCGATGTGTCGACAATCCCGATAGGAGCCGCACATATCTCGCTCTTAGGGCAACATCGAATGAGACATCCTACGAGTAAAACCAAACCTCAAGTTTCTCCGAGGTGGCGCCGCAGTCTACTCGGTTCGGACCAACACTTAGAGAAGCACTGGCCCGGGGGGTCAAAATAAAGATGACCCTCGGGTTAATTACTCCCAAGGGAAAGGTATAGGTTGTTAGGCAAATATAAAACCAAGGTTGGGCCTTGCTGGACGAGTTTTATTCAAAGCGAACTGTCAAGGGGTTCCCATAACACCCAACCGCGTAAGGGATGCAAAATCAAGGAACATAACACTGATATGATGGAAACTAGGGCGGCAAGAGTGGAACAAAACACCAGGCATAAGGCCGAGCCTTCCACCCTTTACCAAGTATATAGATGCATTAATTAAATAAGAGATATTGTGATATCCCAACATATCCATGTTCCAACATGGAACAATCTCCATCTTGACCTGCAACTAGCAACGCTATAAGGGGGGCTGAGCAAAAGCGGTAACATAGCGAAACAACGATTTTCTAGGAAGGTGGGTTAGAGGCTTGACATGGAAATATCGGAGGCATGATATAGCAAGTGGTAGGTAGCGCGACATAGCGATAGAGCGAACAACTAGCAAGCAAAGATACAAGTGATTTCGTGGGTATGGTCATCTTGCCTGGGATCCCGCAAGGAAGAAGAATGAGTCCATGAAGGAGACAAACGGACGTAGCCGAACGGATCCTCACAAACGCGACGTTATTGGAACTAACCCGAAGAAGAAACACCGGAAAGAAGCAAACAATATGGTAAGCAACCATCACGTAAACATGGCATGATGCACAACCAAATATGATGCATGTCCGGTTTAATGAGGCATGGCATGGCAAAATGCACAAGCAAATCTACAAGTTAAGTGGAGCTGAATATGCAACGGGTTGCATATTGATGAAACACCACATCACTTATTTATTTCCCTCTAGTTTATGTACCCAACAATATTAAATGTTGTTAAACATGGCAAGAGATGAAGCATGATAAAACTACCTAAATAGGCAAGTTTAAATGAGGCCAGAAACAACAAAGAACAATTCCGAAAAATCCTCATATGCAATTCATGGATTTGGTACTTGAGGGAGTCCTGGATTAGGGGGTGTCCGGATGGCCGGACTATACCTTCAGCCGGACTCCTCGACTATGAAGATACAAGATTGAAGACTCCGTCCCGCGTCCGGAAGGGACTTTCCTTGGCGTGGAAGGCAAGCTTGGCGATACGGATATGAAGATCTTGTGGTAGATCTACTGTTGTACTACCCATATCATCAATATTAATCAAGCAGGACGTAGGGTTTTACCTCCATCGAGAGGGCCTGAACCTGGTTAAAACTTCGTGTCCCTTGTCTTCGGCGGCTTCGCACTGCGGGCCAATTCGCTTGGCCATCTAGAGCAGATTGAAAGCTACGCTCCTGGCCGTCAGGTCAGATTCGGAAATTTAAACTACATGGTTGACATTCGCGGGGACTTGATCTTCGACGGATTCGAGCCACTGCCGAGCGCGCCGCATTGTCATGACGAGCATGATCTAGCTCTGCCGCCGAACAATGCCCTGGAGGCCGCATCCGCATCGGATCCGGCCCTTAATTCGGAGCCAACTGCGCCGATCGAGGATGGGCGGTTGGACGCCACCTCGGGGGCTGCAACCCCAACGGCGATTGAGCCAAGCACCAGCCCCGTACTCTGCGAGACCCGTGACTCCAAGGAGCTGGACTCCTCTCCGGACTTCGAGCCCCACGCGCCCCTGCCGATTGAATCCGATTGGGCGCCGATCATGGAGTTCACTGCCGCAGACATCTTTCAGCACTCGCCTTTTGGCGATATCCTGAAGTCACTGAAGTCTCTCTCTTTATCAGGAGAGCCCTAGTCGGACTACGGTCAGCAAGGTTGGGGTACGGACGATGAAGAAATTCAAAGCCCACCCACCACCCACTTTGTAGCCACTGTCGACGACCTAATAGACATGCTCGACTTCGACTCCGAAGATATCAATGGTATGGACGCCGATGAAGGAGATGATGAAGAACCAGCGCCTACTAGGCGCTGGAAAGCCACCTCATCATATGACATATACATGGTGGACACCCCAAAAGAGGGAGATGGCGATGGAACAGCGGAGGATGACCCCTCCAAGAAACAGCCTAAGCGCCGGCGTCAGCGGCGCCGCTCAAAATCCCGCCAAAACAAACACGGTGATCCCAGCACGGGGGATAATAATACTCCGGAAAGCGCCAAAGAAAACCTCCTCCCGCAAGATTTAGCATAGGAGGATGGAGAAACCAGCCCTCACGAGAGAGCGGCGGACAGAGTGGTCGAGGACGATAATTATATGCCTCCCTCCGAAGACGAGGCAAGCCTCGACAACGACGAATTTGTCATGCCAGAGGATCCCGTCGAGCAAAAGCGTTTTCAACGCAGGCTTATGGCCACGGCAAGAAGCCTTAAGAAAAAATAGCAACAGCTTAGGGCTGATCAGGATTTGCTAGTCGACAGATGGACTGAAGTCCTTGCGGCCGAAGAGCATAAACTCGAACGCCCCTCCAAGAGCTACCCAAAGCGTAGGTTTCTACCCCTATTAGAGGAGGAAGCACTTGATGCGGCCGACCGGCCACCTCGTGGTCAAGACAGAGAGGCCTATCGGCCCTCCACTCAAGCCGCACCTCGTACCAAGGCGCGGGAATATGCGCCGTACTTACGAGACATGTTGGAGCACAAGGCAAGGCAAACAAGATCGATCTACGGATCACGTGGGCACCCCACGGTTCGATACGGTAACCGTCACGCCGGCCACAAATTCGGTGGGGCCGAACACAGTAGACAAGGCTCATTGGAGCTACGTCATGATATAGCCCAATACAGAGGCGCCGCACACCCACTCTGCTTTACAGACGAAATAATGGATCATCAAATCCCCGGGGGTTTCAAACCCGTAAACATCGAATCATATGATGGCACAACAGATCCTGCGGTATGGATCGAGGATTATCTCCTTCATATCCACATGGCCCGCGGTGATGATTTCCACGCCGTCAAATACCTCCCACTCGAGCTTAAAGGACCAGCTCGGCATTGGCTTAACAACTTGCCAACAGGATCAATCAGTTGTTGGGAGGACCTGGAAGCCGCATTCCTCGACAATTTCCAGGGCACTTACGTGCGACCCCCAGACGCCAATGACCTAAGTCACGTCATTCAGCAGCCAGAGAAATCAGCCAGTCAATTCTGGACACGGTTCGTAACAAAGAAAAATCAAATAATCGACTGTCCGGACGCTGAGGCCCTAGAAGCCTTCAAACACAATATCCGTGACGAGTGGCTGGCCCGGCACCTTGGACAGGAAAAGCCGAAATCTATGGCAGCACTCACGACACTCATGACCCACTTTTGCGCGGGAGAAGACAGCTGGCTTGCTCGTAGCAACAATATGACCAAGAACCCTGGTAATTCGGACACCAGGGACAATAGTTGCAGGTCGCGTCGCAATAGGCAGAAGCGCCGCATTAACGGAGACAATGCTGAGGATACGGCAGTTAATGCCGGATTCAGAGGCTCTAAATCCGATCAGCGGAAAAAGCCATTCAAAAGGAATCCTAGGGGCCCGTCTAGTTTGGACCGAATACTCGACCGCTCGTGCCAGATACATGGCACCCCCGAAAAGCCAGCCAATCACACCAACAGGGATTTTGGGTGTTCAAGCAGGTAGGCAAGATAAACGCTGAAAATGAAGACAAGGGGCTGCATAGCGATGACGACGAGGAGCCCCGGCCGCCGAACAACAATGGACAGAAGGGTTTTCCCCCACAAGTGCGGACGGTGAACATGATATACGCAACCCATGTCCCCAAAAGGGAGTGGAAGCGTGCGTTAAGGGACGTATACGTGGTAGAGCCAGTCGCCCCAAAGTTCAACCCATGGTCCTCCTGCCCAATCACCTTTGATCGAAGGGACCATCCCACTAGCATCCGTCATGGCGGATTCGCCGCATTGGTTCTAGACCCAATTATTGACGGATTTCATCTCACTAGAGTCCTCATGGACGGCGGCAGCAGCCTGAACCTGCTTTAGCAGGATATAGTGCGGAAAATGGGCATAGATCCCTCGAGGATTAAGCCCACCAAAACGACTTTAAAGGCGTAATACCAGGTGTAGAGGCCAACTGTACAGGCTCAGTCACACTTGAAGTGGTCTTCGGATCTCCGGATAATTTCAAAAGCGAGGAGTTAATCTTCGACATAGTTCTGTTTCGCAGTGGCTATCACGCACTGCTAGGGCGAACTGCATTCGCTAAGTTCAATGCGGTACCGCATTACGCATACCTTAAGCTCAAGATGCCAGGCCCTCGAGGAGTAATTACAGTCAATGGAAACACCAAACACTCCCTCCGAACGGAGGAGCACATGGCGGCCCTTGCAGCGGAAGTTCAAAGCAGCCTCTCCAGGCAGTTCTCCAGTCCGGCCACTAAATGACCGGACACCGTCAAGCGCGCCCGGAGTAACCTACAACAAGACCGCCTGGCATGATCCGAGCAGGCGTAGCAATGCGGCCCCAACCCCAACCCTCGCAAAAAGGTGACGCCAGTACTTCGCGTATAACTACGCTCTAGGGGGAAGGGCACGGGGGGAGGGGCACCGTCACGGCACGCCCAAAACACGGCTTAAACCATACCAGGGGCTGCCGATTTTTTAGTTTTCTCTTACTTTCAGGACTTCATCCTTCGGAAGGCCTGTTCAGCAGTTCAATTGCCGCACAAATGATGCTAGAACCAGGGAAGCAGACAAGCCACGCCGCACTACGGAACTCCCAGGTGGTCTCTATAACGAGCAGTATACCCGTTCCGCATACTATTCTGCAGCTTGCCCCTGGAACGGACATATTAACTAGTCCAACCTTCCACTTATCGCATTATTTGTATCGTTCTGCTTTGATCGCAGCCCTTTTTAATAAACAATGCATAGCTTTCGTCTATTTTTGCATTACCCTTTTTCTTCATATATGTTCCTTAATGACATGTTGCACCCGTACACGTTGGTACGGCCAAAATACGCCAGGGGCTTTAGTACCCCTCAATATGGTGTAAGAAGTCCGAACACTTTAACAAGTGCGGCACCCCGAACTTATAGCATTATATGCATCGGCTCCGAATCATGTCGTGGGTCAATAGTTGGGTTTGCCCAGCTCCTATGTTTTGGTGCCTTACGTTCCGCTATATCGGCTAAGGTAGCACTAGGAGAACCACTGCGATTGTGCCCCAGTTGAGCTGGGTTGAGCACCTCAGTGGAGAAAGCTAAAACTGACTATCATGATGAAGCAAGAGCTGGCGCTGTTCGAGAGGTTTTTTCGAGTCCTTAAAGACTTATGCTGCTTAGGGCGAGGAGCTGGCTCTGTCCGGCCAAGGCGTGGATAGCGCCCCGAACTCGGTCTTCCGAATACCAGGGGCTTCGCCGAAATTTAAAATTATAGAATTCTATGGCTAAGTGAGAGTGTTCACGCATTATAGTCCGATTGCCTTGTTCGTTGGGCTGGGCGCCTCCCTCGAAGGACCCAAACATGGGAAAAAGAGCGCTCAGGTTTATCCCCGAACACCCTAGCACTAGCGGCACGGGGGCAGAAGCCGACGACTCGCCTTCTCCCAAAATTGATAAATAGCTGCACAGAAGGTAATATTTTAAATTCTAACAGCATTGCTTAGCGCATATAAACAAGTTTTCAGTGCACAGGACAAAATGAGCAAGTTTCACTCAAAAATTACATCCCTAGAACATTCATCCGCCACAAGGCGGGCACCCTTCAGAACATCCTTATAATAATTCTCGGGCTTGCGATGCTCTTTCCCCGGCAGTGGCCCGTCCTTCACCAGCTTCTCAGCATCCAGCTTGCCCCAATGCACCTTAGCACGGGCAAGGGCCCTACGGGCACCTTCAATGCAGACGGAGCGCTTGATGACTTCAAGCCTTGGACAGGCCTCCACCAGCCGCCGCACCAGCCCGAAATAGCTCCCAGGCAGGGCCCCTCCAGGCCACAGCCGAACAATGAGGCCCTTCATGGCTTGTTCGGCCGCCTTGTGGAGCTCGACCAGTTGCTTCAGCTGGGCGCTCAGGGGCACGGGGTGTCCGGCCTCAGCGTACTGAGACCAGAACACCTTCTCCATAGAGCTGCCCTCCTCGGCTCGATAGAATGTGGCGGCATCGGATACACTCCGGGGAAGATCTGCGAACGCTCCTGGAGTGCTCCGGATTGGGGTAAGTAACAAGTAAAACACGTTTATGTGTTTGCTTTGCATAAAGAATGCCTTACCCGCCGCTATCTTCTTCACCTCATCCAACTCCTGGAGGGTCTTCTGGGATTCGGCCTTGGCAGACTTGGCATTTTCAATAGCCACCGCGAGATCGGACGCTCGCGTCTTTGAGTCAAGCTCCAAACTCTCATGCTTTTCCATGAGAGCCTGGAGCTCTTGCCGCACCTTGCCAACTTCGGCCTCATACTTCTCCCACTCGGTGTGCTCCGAGGCTGCCCTCTTCACGGCCTCGTCCAGCGCTTGCTTAAGGGTCGCCACCTCAGACGTGGCCCCTACAATAGCCACGATAATCCTGTCATTTTTTGCAATTACACCTTTTTTATATATATTTAAACACGGTATTTCTTACCTTCATTGTCCTCGAGCTGCTTCTTGGCACGACCGAGCTCCTGCTCGGACCGCTCGAGGTTCTTCATTAGCGTGTCCACTTCCGCAGTCAGTGCCGCGGACGCAAGCAGAGAAGCCTGCATACGCATATTGACTCCTTTTGTTAGACTCCTGCTAATTTTATTTGATCCTCTATTCGGTTTTTCTTCCCAAACGCCAAACAGAGCATCAGGGGCTACTGTCTATGCAGTAATATTATTTACACATTCTTTACTTACCTCAAAGCCTATCAAAAGGCTAGTACAAGCTTCAGTCAGTCCGCTCTTGGCGGACTGAACCTTCTGGACCACCGCACTCATAATGGCACGGTGCTCCTCGTCGATGGAGGCGCCTTGGAGCGCCTCCAACATATTGTCCGGCGCTTCCGGTTGGACGGGGGCCACTGGCACGGCGGACTTGCTCCTCTTGGAAGGAGGTCCCCCGCCGGACTCTGGACCTCTGAAGGTTACGGAGCGGTGTCCGGCCTAGAGCCGGACTTGGAGCCCTGAGGGGTTTCATCCCCTTTACTCCTGGAGTCCGGGAGGTCGCCTTGCGGCCCCTCCAGGACCACCTCCTCCCGGCTTGGAACCTGTTGAAACAACACTTCGCTGTCGTCCGTAGGGCGGGGGGAGGAAGCCGTGGGAAGCGAGTTCACATCCGACGAGTCCAGTGAGCCGCTCGACGACGCGTTGAGCCGGTCTTTGGGCGGGCTGCATAAACATATTCGACGTAAGGAAAGCTGTGCAATAAATGAATACTATGAATTACTCTGGTATCCGGATACTTACGATTTGGCCAGGGGCTTGGCCCTAGGCGCCCACTCCTCTCCGCCGCCGTCGGCGTCGGTGGAGCAGTCTGGAGGAAGGGCTTTCCCCTTCTTGGACCCTTCGGCCTCCCCAGTTGGGGCGGCCTTCCTTTTCTTCCCTTCCCCCGCTGGAGGGGGAGGGGTCTCTTCTTCCTCCTCCTCGTCTTCGCGGGATGAGTGCGTCTTGGATTCGTCAGATGATGAATCCGACACCTCCGTTCGTCGGGCACTCTTTCGAGTCCCCGTGGCCTTCTTCTTGACCTTCTTCTCCGGCACCACATAGGGTGCCAGAACCAGCAGCTTCGCCAAGCGAGCATCCGCTGGGCCTTCGGGCAGAGGAGCCGGACAGTTGATCTGTCCGGAGGTCACCTACCAATCCTGTCAAAGGTAAAGGGAGTTTAGATCCCGCATGGAGTCAAACTATGAAAAACTGATACCCTGTAAAACAAAAAAACAGCTTACCGCGAGAGCATGACGCTGCGCACTGAATCCACGATCCTCAGTAGCGGATGCGGGAGCCTCGGCGCCCTTGAAAAGAACCTTCCAGGCTTCTTCGTACGTCGTGTCGAAGAGCCTGCTCAGAGTTTGGTGCTGCGCCGGGTCGAACTCCCACAGGTTGAGCTTCTTGTCCACTAGGGTTTTGACGCATGTTTGGAGTCCGGTTAGCTCTCCTTTTTTACCCCACGACAGGCCAGTCTCTTTCCACGAAGTGAGCCGCATTGGGGGTCCGGATCGGAACTCGGGGGGTGTGACCCATTCGGCGTCGCACGGCTCGGTGATGTAAAACCACCCCGATTGCCACCCCTTCAGGGTCTCCACAAAGGAGCCCTCGAGCCAGAGGATGTTGGCCATCTTGCCCACCATGGCGCCTCTGCACTCCGCCTGGCTGCCGTGCACCACCTTCGACTTGACGTTGAAAGTCTTGAGCCAGAGCCCGAAATGGGGGAGGATGCGGAGGAAGGTCTCGCACACGATGATAAACACCGAGGTGTTGAGGACGAAGTTCGGGGCCAGATCGTGGAAATCCAGGCCGTAGTAGAACATGAGCCCCTGGACAAATGTGTGGAGAGGGAAGCCCAGTCCACGGAGGAAATGGGGGAGGAACACCACCCTCTCATGGGGCCTAGGGGTGGGGATGAGCTGCCCCTTTTTGGGGAGCCAGTACGCGATGTCGTTAGACAGGTATCCAGCCTTCCTCAGCTTTTTGATATGTCCCTCCGTGAAGGAGGAGACCATCCACATGCCTCCCGCTCCGGACATGGCTGGAGAAGGTTGAGGTTGGGAGTGCGGACTTGGGCGCTGGAGCTCGAGTGCGCAAGAATGGATAGGCGAAGGAGGAAGAAGGCGTAGGTGAAAAGATGGATCTTTATCTCCTTATATGGGTGGACGCAGCTACATGTCCCCACCAGCCTGATAAAACTGGCTTATCTCCAAGCGCCGTAATCGATGGCACGGTTGGGTTACCCACGCCCGTATTGATGAGAATCCCGGAATAAGGGACACGGTCTCTGCTTTAACAAGACGTGCCAAGGAAACAGCCTCGCATAACGCGCTGAGATGGGATAGTAAAACGGTTTGAATAAAAGCTTGGCCGTGGTGTGATGTCACACTACGGAATACGTCAGCAGATTAGATTTGTGTAAATATTATTCTCTCTATGGCAACATGTGGAAACTTATTTTTCAGAGCCGGACACTATCCTTGTGTTCAAAATCTTCTATGAAGTACTTGGAGGAGGAACCCGCCTTGCAATGTCGAAGACAATCTGCGCGCCGGACTCATCGTCAGTGAAGCCTGGTTCAGGGGCTATTGAGGGAGTCCTGGATTAGGGGGTGTCCGGATGGCCGGACTATACCTTCAGCCGGACTCCTGGACTATGAAGATACAAGATTGAAGACTCCGTCCCGCGTCCGGAAGGGACTTTCCTTGGCGTGGAAGGAAAGCTTGGCGATACGTATATGAAGATCTCCTACCATTGTAACCGACTCTATGTAACCCTAACCCTATCTGGTGTCTATATAAACCGGAGGGTTTTAGTCCGTAGGACAACATACACATCAACAATCATACCATAGGCTAGCTTCTAGGGTTTAGCCTCCTCAATCTCGTGGTAGATCTACTATTATACTACCCATATCATCAATATTAATCAAGCAGGACGTAGGGTTTTACCTCCATCGAGAGGGCCCGAACCTGGGTAAAACTTTGTGTCCCTTGTCTCCTGTTACCATCCGGCCTAGACGCATAGTTCGGGACTCCCTACCCGAGATCCACCGATTTTGACACCGACAGTACTGTTCTGCCCTAAACCATATTTTAGAGTTGTTAAGCATGCAAAGTAATGTCACCATGTTAAACTAGGCATTTTGCTACCCCATTTACATATCAAGTTTATTAAATTCCGAGTTACGGTTATTTAGTTATGAAATAAAGCATTTTAGCATGGCATTAGGAAAATTATATGCAAACAGCATTTTAAACATTTAAAACATGCATGAAAGTTGGATATTATGAAACTAGATGAAAAACTAAGCATTTTTCATATATAAGTTATTTACATGTGATGCACGATTTGTGAGTTACGATATGCATGAACTAGAGGGACTATTCTGCAAAACTGCAATCCTGCGGATAATAGCTAAATTCGTTTGGCAGGAAAAAAACTGGGCCGAATCTGACTAGCCCAATAGTGGAAAGGGGGGCGCAGCGGTGGCTCACCATGGGCTGAGGCCAAGTTGGTGGAGGCAGGCTGAGCGAGGCCGCTGGGCCAGGGCGCGGTCAACGAGAGCGCTGGACCAGGCGATGGGATCGGGGCTTCCCCCGATCGAAATGGAGAGCAGCGGCGGCACGGTCTCCGGTGAGAGGCGGCGGAGGAGGCCGGGGACGGACGCGAGGCGGCGGAGGACGACAGTTCCGGAGGTGGCGGCTCCGTTTCCGGGCGAATCCAGCGGCAGGAGGCGAGGGCGGCGCCGAGAGAGCCCCGGCTCCGGCGAACTCCCATGGCGGCAGTGGAGGCACTGCATGGGAGAGGAGACTGAGCAGAGGACGGAGGGAGAAGAAAGGAGAGGGCGGCGGAGGGAGGTCCGGCCAAGGGTCGAGGTGCTCGCCGGCGGCGAGGCTCCGATGGCCGGCGAGTCCAGGAGGAGCCGGCAACACAGGAGCTCGATCTGCTCGGGAGCGGGAGCTGCGGGGTGAGCACTCAGGTGCACGATGGCGGAAGGGTTGGCTCGGGCCCAGATCGGCCTCGGGCGTGCCACGGTCGGGCCTAGAGGGCCGCGGCGGCGCGAGGAGGCCAGGGGGCGACGTGGCCTGCTCTGGTTGGTGGAGGGCGGCGACTGTGGCGGCGCTGGCCGATGGGGGCGCGACAAGTGCCGGCGGAGAAGCTGGCCATCATGGAAAACGATGGAGAAGGTGGGAGGAGGCTGGTGGCATGCGGATTTCCAGGGTGAGTGGTAGGTGGCTGCCAAAAATGGAATGGAGGGGTGTTATATATGGCAGCTTTAGGGTTAGGGGGATTTTGGACCGTTTCGAAGCCTCTGATCCCGATCCGATGGTTCTGGTCGGAGGGTGGGTTTAGTGGGTTGCAGGTGGGCTGATTGTGACTGTGTAGAAGGCCGAGGGCTGTGGGAGAGAAGAGAGAGATGCCCTGCAGCAGATCCCGGGGACCGAAAACGTCCGATGATAGACCGGCTATACTGCCGCTATAGTTACCCGTTGGGGCATCAAACGAACTCCGAATGTGATGACACTTGGCAGGCGACCTATTAACAACATAACAACACCGCATGCCAACTTTCATCCCATTCCGAGAACATTTTCCGGCCACTTATAAAATAATATTTCGGACGTGCCGCGGGCGCGTGCAAGTGTGTCTCGGCTCATAACGGACAGTGGAAAGAACGAGGAGTCCGGGACGGATGCATGTTTTGAGAACATGATGATGCAATGCACATGATGACATGGCAAGATGCGACATGCGAGCAAATGACAAGGCAACAACAATGAATAACTGCAAGACACCTGGCGCGTCGGACTCGGGGCGTCACAAGCATCTTCGCTAAACGCGGGATGACTGGTTCTTCAGGCAGCGGAGCCGGACATTGGATCCGCTTCGCCCTCCCCATCCAGTCCTGAAAAAGCAACGATAATAAAATCTTAGATATCATCCTTGAAAAAAGCAACTAGGGGATGCGTTAAAAATAACATACCTCATTGGCGAGGTGGTTAATGTCGTGCCCGCGCTCTGAATCTGTG
The DNA here is from genome assembly GCF_003073215.2 of Triticum urartu. Classification (NCBI taxonomy): domain Eukaryota; kingdom Viridiplantae; phylum Streptophyta; class Magnoliopsida; order Poales; family Poaceae; genus Triticum; species Triticum urartu. The sequence continues at coordinate 300,650,305 of NC_053024.1, read as the reverse complement.
GCCGGCGGTGTCTCGTTGCCCTGGAAGAGCAACTTCCAAGCGTCTTCATGAGTGGTTTCGAAGAGCCTCTTTAGGGTATGGTGCTTCTTCGAATTAAACTCCCATAGAGGGAAACTTCGGCTTTGGCACCGTAGAATCCGGCGAACTAGCATCACCTGGATTATATCGACAAGTTTGACATCCTTGTCCACCATGCTTTGAATGCGCGTCTGCAACGCTATTATCTCATCTGGCAAACACCAGTTCAGGCACTTCTCAACCCACAAGGTGAGTCGAATGGGAGCGCCGGAGTTGAATTCGGCAGCTGCGGCCCAGGTGGCGTCACGGGGTTCTGTTATGTAGAACCACTGTTTCTGCCATTCCTTTACATTCTCCACGAAAGTGCCTTTCGGCCAGGAGACATTGGTCAGCCTACTCACCGTGGCTCCTCTGCACTCCGTGTGCTGGCCATCCACCACCTTCGGTTTCACATTGAAGACCTTGAGCCACAACCCAAAGTGGGGTTGTATGCAGAGGAAGGCCTCACACACGGCGATGAACGCTGAGATGTTGAGGAAGGAGTTCGAGGATAGATCATGGAAGTCTATCCGGTAATAGTACATAAGCCCACGGACGAAAGGGTGGAGTGGAAACCCAAGCCCGCGGAGGTAATGAGGGATGAATACCACCCTCTCGTTGGGCTTCGGTGTGGGGACAATTTGCCCCTGGGCTGGAAGACGGTGGGCGATTTCCTTTGCCAAGTACCCGGCTGCCCGAAGCTCAATAATGTCCTTCTCCTTGACGGAGGAGACCATCCACTTGCCTTGGCCTTCGGATCCGGACATGGTTGAGTGCTAGCTTGAGTGGGAAGAGGATGAGAACTTGGGCGCTGGAGCTCTAGAGTGGAAGGGCAGAGGAAGAGAGAAGGCGTGGGAGAAGAGGGGAATCCTTATCCCCTTATAAAGGCAGTGAATATCGAACGCCTCCCCACTCGCCCTAAAAACTCGCCTATTCGCAAGTGCTGTGTAAATGGCACGGTTAGGTTACCCACGCCTGCATTGATGAAAATCCCACAATAAGGGGACACGATCTCTGCTTTGACAAGACGTGCCAATGGAAACTGCATCTTGAAACATGTAACAGCGGATAAAAACAGTTCGATATAGTTATCGAACAGATGCGATGTCATCTTGCAAAAAGTTGTCAGCAGATGGGACTTGTGAAATACTATATTCCTTGCGGTTGTGTGTGGTACTTATGGTGCAGATCTGGACACCTTCGTTTCATCCGAAGACTATCCTGGATTATTCGAAAAGTAGAACCCGCCTTGGAATGCCGAAGATAACCTGCGCGCCAGACACATCATCATTGAAGCCTGGTTTAGAGGCTACTGAGGGAGTCCTAGACTAAGGGGTCCTCGGGTGTCTTTTCTATTGGATATGGGCCGGACTGATGGGTTGTAAGAATACGAAGACCGAAGACTCCACCCGTGTCCGGATTGGCCTCTCCTTGGTGTGGAAGGCAAGCTTGGCGACCAACTATGAAGATTCCTTTCTTTGTAACCAACCTTGTGTAACCCTAGATCCCTCCCTTGTCTATATAAACTGGAGGGCTAGGTCCATAGATAGGCCGAATCCTGGTAATCATAGCCAGACTAGACTTTTTGGGTTTAGTCATTATGATCTCGTGGTAGATCAACTCTTGCAATACTCATATTCATCAAGATCAATCAAGCAGGACGTAGGGTATTACCTCCATAGAGAGGGCCCGAACCTGGGTAAAACATTGTGTCCCCCATCTCCTGTTACCATCGATCCTAGACGCACAGTTCGGGACCCACTACCCGAGATCTGCCGGTTTTGACACTGACACCCACCAAGGATATAACCGCATATTGACACACTTTTGCAGGTGGATATCATTACATCATACCATTACATAATAGTTGGGGGTACATACAAAGGCATAAAAATGCCACATGAATACATGAAACATCATACATGAGAGACACATCCGACTATGGATGAAACACAAACAGAAACTCAAACGACATCCACCCTGCTAGCCCAGGCTTCCGACCAGGAACCTATACCAAGATCGAAGAAGAAGAAGAAGAAGAACTCCAAAACAAGTAAACATCTCTATCACGTCATGATCACCACATTACTGATACCTGCAACTACTGTTGGAGTAATCTATGAGCAACGAGGACTCAACAATCCCATTACCATGGGTATCAAGACTAGCAAAGCATAATGGGTACGGAAAGGATAAGTGGTGAGGTTGTAGCAAGCGACTAAGCATTTTATGGTGGCTAACTTACGAATACAAGAGTAAGATGAGAATCTACACAGACGGTGGCAAACTAGTAATGATCAATAAGTGATCCTAAACTACTTACGTTCAAACATAACCCAACCGTGTTCTCCTCTCAAACTTCCCCGAAAAGAGACAGTCATGTTTACGCACACGGTTGGTGTATGATACGTCTCCAATGTATCTATAATTTTTGATTGTTCTATGTTGTTTTATTATCAATCTTGGATGTTTTGTTATCATTTTATAGTCATTTTATATCATTTTTTGGTACTAACCTATTGACATAGTGCCAAGTGCTGGTTGCTGTTTTTTCCATGTTTTTACATCGTTGAAAATTAATATCAAATGGAGTCAAAATGCCACGAAACTTTACGGACATTTTTATGGGACAGAAGGAAGGCAATGGGCCCTAGTTGCACCTGGGGGTGCCCTGTGGGGGGCTCAAGCCACCAGGGCACGCCAGGAGGCCCTGTCGCGCCCTGGTGGGTTGTGCCCACCTCGGGTGTCCCCCAGACCGCCTCTTTGGTCTATAAATACCACAAAAATAACATAATCCTAGGGGAGTCGATGAAATATTCATCCAGCCACTGCAGAGTCCAGAATCACCAGATCCGATCTAGACACCATCACGGAGGGGTTCACCACTTCCATTGGTGCCTTTCTGATGATGCGTCAGTAGTTCTTTGTAGACCTTCAGGTCCGTAGTTAGTAGCTAGATGGCTTCATCTCTGTCTCTTGATCCTCAATACAATGGTCTCTTAGAGATCCATATGATGTAACTCTTTTGTGGTGTGTTTGTTGGGATCGACGAACTTCAAGTTTATGATCAGATATATGTTTCTATATCCACGAAAGTATTTGAGTTTCTTTGATCTTTTTTACGCATGATATCTTATAGCCTCTTATTTCTTCTCCCGTATTTGGGTTTTGTTTGGCCAACCTGATCTATTTGTCTTGCAATGGGAAGAGGTGCCTGGTAGTGGGTCCGATCTTATGGTGCTTGATCCTAGTGACAGAAAGGGAACCGACACGTATGTATCGTTGCCACTAAGGATAAAAAGACGAGATCTATATCTACCGCCATATAGATAAACGGATCTTATCTACATCATGTCATTGTTGTTATTGCATTACTCTGTTTTTCCATGAACTTAATACACTAGATGCATGTTGGATAGCAGTCGATGTGTGGAGTAATAGTAGTAGATGTAGGCAGGAGTCGGTCTACTAATCTTGGACGTGATGCCTATGTAATGATCATTGCCTGGATATCATCATAATTATTTGAAGTTTTATCAATTGCCCAATAGTAATTTGTTTACCCACCGTTTTCTATTTCTCTCGACAGAACCCACTAGTGAAACCTACGGCCCCCGGGTCTTCTTTTCCTTTGCATTTTTATTCAGATCAATTAAACCAAAAATCCAAAAATACCTTGCTGCAATTTATTTTATTTGGCATTCGATCTATCAATCTACTACAATTTACCTCACGTTCGTTTGCCTATCTTGAGGTGACGTACCCCGCAAGGGATTGATAACCACTTTAACATGTCTGGTTGTGAGGTGTTGTTATTTGTGTGCAGGTGCTACTTACATTGTGTTGCTTGGTTCTCCTACTGGTTCGATACCTTCGTTTCAAAACTGAGGGAAATACCTACCATCGCTGTGCTACATCATCCCTCCCTCAATAGTGAAATACCGACGTAGTTCAAGCTACCATCAAGGAGAATTTCTGGCACCATTGCCGAGGAGCACCAAGTCAAGATAATCTCCCGTCAACGTGCTTCCTAGCGCCATTGCCGGGGAGGATCTGCAACATAACCAGGTCCCAAATCACAAATCTCATCTCCTCACAATTTACATTATTTGCCATTTGCCTCTCATTTTTCTCTGCCCCACTTCACAAAAATTTGTTGTTTTATTCGCCTCTCTTTTTCCGTTCACCGTTTTCTTGCCGGATCTGTTTTTGAGTGCAATCTTATTGTGTGGTCATCATGACTCAAGAGAACACCAAGTTATGTGATTTCTCAAATACCAACAACAATGATTTTATTGGCACTCTACTTGCTCCTCTCGACACTAGTGCGGAGAGTTGTGATATTAATATTGCTTTGCTGAATCTTGTTATGAAAGACAAATTTTTCGGTACTCCTAATGAGGATGCCATGTCCCATCTTAATACCTTCATGGAATTATGCGATGTGCAAAAGAAAAAAGATGTGGAAAATGATGTGGTCTAGATGAAATTATTTCCGTTCTCTTTGCGTGATTCTGCAAAAAATTGGTTCTCTTCTTTGCCTCGCAATAATATCGATTCTTGGAGTAAGTGCAAATATGCTTTTACCACTAAGTATTTTCCTCCCTCAAAAATTATTTCCCTTAGAACCAAGATCATGAATTTGAAGCAACTTGAACATGATCATGTTGCACAATCTTGGGAAAGGATGAAAATGATGCTAAGGAATTGCCCAACTCATGGGTTAAATCTTTGGATGATCATATAAAAAATTTATGCGGGTTTGAATTTTGTTTCTCGTAATCTTTTAGATTCCTCCATGGGTGGTACTTTTAGGGAAATTACTTTGGGTTAAGCCACCAAATTGCTTGACAATATCATGGCAAATTATTCGCAATGGCATACCGAAAGGGCTCCTACTAGTAAAAAAGTTAATTTAGTTGAAGAAATTTCTTCTTTAAATGAAAAAGTTGATGCTCTTGTGAAATTGGTTGCTAGTAGAAGTGCTCCTATTGATCTTAATGATATGCCTTTGTCTACTTTTATTGAGCAAAATAGTGATGCCATTGATGAGAATTTTATTTCTCGCAATAATTTCAACAACAATGCTTATAGAGGTAATTTTAATCCTAGGCCTTTTCCTAGTAATTCCTCTAATAACTATGGTAATACCTATGTAAATCAATATTATAATAATAATAGGAACACCTCTGATCTTGAGAATAATATTAAAGAATTTATCAATACTCAAGAAGCTTTCAACACTTCCATAGAAGAAAAATTGAATAAGATTGATGATTTGTCTAGAAGTGTTGATAGAATTGCTCGTGATGTGGAAAATCTCAAGATGAATTTTTTTGTGCCTAAAGTATACAAATCTATTAAAGCTCTTTATGTTTCTATGGATGAAAGTAAGAAAAGAACTGCTATGCTTCGAGCTAAAAGAGAATTTTTGGGAAAAGCTTTTTCTAGTGATTATTCTTGCAAAAGTGATGACGATCTTAAAATGATTAGTGTTTCTTCTATTAATTCCTTGTTTAGTAAAGTTAAGAATGATGAAAAAGGGACTGGAGAAGAGTCAAATTTAGGTAGAAGGCATCCCACTATTTCGGAGGGTGAAAATCTTGTTGAGAAAATTGATGAAAGTGTGCTTGGAGAGGTCAAAACTTTACCTAGTGATGCACCCACTATTTTGGATTACAAAGACATTAATTATGATAGTTTCTCTTTGATTGATTGTATTTCTTTGTTGCAATCCATGATAAATTCACCCCATGCTTATGAACAAAATAAAGCTTTTACTAAACATATTGTTGATGCTATGATCAAAGCTTTTGAAGAAAAATTGGAATTGAAACTTTTGATTCCTAGAAAATTGTATGATGAGTGGTAACCTACTATCAAAGTCAAGATAAGAAATTATCAGTGTTTTGCTTTGTGTGACTTGGGTGCTAGTGTTTCCACAGTTCCGAAATCTTTATGTGATGTGCTTGGTCTTACCATTCTTGAAGAATGTTCCTTGAATTTACACTTGGCGGATTCTACTATTAAAAAACCTATGGGAAGAATTAATCAAGTTCTTATTCTTGCAAATAGGAAGTATGTGCCCATAGATTTTATTGTTCTTGATATTGATTGCAATCCGCCTTGTCCTATTATTCTTGGTAGACCGTTTTTACGCACTCTCAGTGCCGGTGATTGATATGAAAGAAGGCAATATTAAGTTCCAATTTCCTTTGAGGAAGGGTATGGAACACTTTCCTAGAACTCGAATTAAGCCACCCTATGAATAAATCATGAGGGTATCTTATGGATCTTGAACCAAAGATGACAAAACTTAGATCCATCCTATATGCCTAGCTAAGGGCGTAAAACTATATCGCTTGTTGGGAGGGAACCCAATGAATAAAAAAGTTAGTTTTGCTTTTTTCTTTATGTTCTTGAGTGTTAGCACAATTATGCTACTGTTAGGATTGAGCTTTTTATGTTTAAATTAGTGTTTGTGCCAAGTAAAGCCTTTAGGATCTTCTTGGGCAATAGTTGTTTGATCTTGCTCAAAAAACAGAAAGTTTTACGCTCACGAAATTAATTTTCCTTTTTTACAAGATAGAGATAAAATACCCATTCCACTTGCAGTAGATAAATATACAAATTTTGCAGGTCTTCCTAAATTTTCAGAGTTTTTTGAGTTATAGAAGTATTCGAAATAGTCAGATTGCTACAAACTATTTTGTTTTGACAGATTCTATTTTGTTTGTGTTGTGTGCTTATTTTGATGGCTCTATGGTTTTCTTTGATGAGGTTTTGCCATAGAAAAGTTGGAATACAATAGATATAATACAAAAACAAAATATGAATTGGTTTTATACGTCACTTATAGTAGTGGTTTATTATTCTTATACTAACGGATCACACGTAGGCTTTGTTGAGTTTTGTGTGATTGAAGTTTTCAAGTTTTGGGTTATCTTACGATGGACGAAGGAAGGATGTAAAAGCCTAATCTTGGGGATGCCCCGGCATCCCAAGCTATTATCCAAGAATGAGAAACAAACTAAGCTTGGGGATTCCCCCGAGTGGTATCCCCGCTTTCTTCCAACAACTATCGGTATTTTACTCGAGTCTATATTTTTATTCGTCACATGATATGTGTTTTGCTTGGAGCGTCTTGTATGATATGTGTATTTGATTGTTTTATTTTGTGTTTTAAGTCATAAATCCTTGCTGGACATACCTATTTGAGAGAGCCAAAATTATGCCATGACTTATTAGAATGGCTCTCTATGCTTCACTTAAATCTTTTATGAGCTAGGACTTGCTCTAGTTCTTCACTTATATCTTTTTGAGAACAGTGTGCTTTGTTATTTTATAGGAAATGCTCTATTGCTTCACTTTGATTTTTTTGAGAGTAGCAAAATTTTCAAGAAATTCTCTCTTGCTTCACTTAAATTATTTTGAGAGAAAGAAAATTTGTTATGCTCGTGTTTTTGTTGTTATGCCATATGTTCATGTTGTTTCCTAGTGCTGCGTGCCTATTTTGAGGATGATCAGTAAGGATGTTTTGTTAACATTGTGGTTCTGTATCCATCTATGTATTTTTTTGTATTTATGGAGCACCCTAGCTTGAGTCAATCGAGCTCTACTTTTGCTATATCGTGAATCCTGGCAGATTGTTGACATGTTTAGCGATTTTGCCGAGGATGCTGCTATTGATCCGTGCATGCTATGTTGTTGTTCTTGCCACGTCTAGCTTCTATGCCATGTCTTCTTGATGGGTGTATGCTTAGTTTGTCATGCCATGCTCTGTAGTGAGTTCATCGAGCTCGTAAACATGCCTACTCGTTAACTGATTTGCATGCTCCAGTTTTTTCACCGAGTCTGAGATCTGTTTATGTTTTTGCCATGTTCACATGCTTGCAATTGTATTTTCTGATCCCTTTTTGCTCAAGGTCACTAAGGGACTTTTGTTAAGTGCTTTGAGTAGCTTCATGCCATGCCCTTTTTTTCCATGTTAAGTTTATGTAGCATATAGTTTTCATGCTCCAAAGTATGCTTCCTGATGATAAATTCCAGACTTGTGTTAATTTCACCATGTCTGAAACCTATTATCATTTGCCCTTTTGCCATGCTTGTTTGAACTTGTTAATGGATGTATTAGCCGTAGCTCAGTGTTCATATTTTGTCAAGTATCATGAGTGGATCCCTGCCATTTATTTTGTTGCCATGTTTGAGTGCTGTAGCATATTTATCTTGATGCATTTAGGAGGCTACATGTTGTTTATCGCAGACCGGTGCCATATTTGTTTTGCTTGCCATTTCCAAACCGTGCATCCGATTCCGGTGATCTTTATATCGATTTCAACCGAAATCACCTCACCTTTCTACTAGAACTCTTGGATTTCCATGTTGAGGCCAGGCTCAATCATTCCTTTACAATCATGCATATGCATCACATACCGCATCCCGCATATCATACCATGTTCATGTGTGGTTTGTTTACTATGTTGTGTTCTTCTTTCCGGTGTTGCTTCTTCGGGTTGGTTCCGGTAACGTCGTGATTGTGAGGACCCGTTCGACCACGTCCGTTTGTCTTCTTCATGGACTCGTTCTTCTTCCTTGCGGGATTTCAGGCAAGATGACCATACCCTCGAAATCACTTCTATCTTTGCTTGCTAGTTGTTCGCTCTTTTGCTATGCCTATGCTGCAATACCTACCACTTGCTTATCATGCCTCCCATATTGTTAAACCAAGCCTCTAACCCACCTTGTCCTAGCAAACCGTTGTTTGGCTATGTTACCGCTTTGCTCAGCCCCTCTTATAGCGTTGTTAGTTGCAGGTGAAGATTGAAGTTTGTTCCTTGTTGGAACATGGAGATGTTGTTCCTTGTTGGAACATGTTTACTTGTTGGGATATCACAATATCTCTTATCTAATTAATGCATCTATATACTTGGTAAAGGGTGGAGCGCTCGGCCTTATGCCTGGTGTTTTGTTCCACTCTTGCCGCCCTAGTTTCCGTCATATCGGTGTTATGTTCCCGGGTTTTGCTTTCCTTACGCGGATGGGTTTTAATGGGAACCCCTTGACAGTTCGCTTTGAATAAAACTCCTCCAGCAAGGCCCAACCTTGGTTTTACCATTCGCCACCTAGCCTTTTTCCCTTGGGTTAGGCCAGCCCAAGGGTCATCTTTATTTGAACCCCCCCGGGCCAGTGCTTGTTTGAGTGTTGGTCCGAAATGGGTAGCCTGCGGGGCCACCTCAGGGAAACTTGAGGGCTGGTTTTACTCTTAGCTTGACCTATCCGGTGTTGCCCTGAGAACGAGATATGTGCAGCTCCCATCAGGATGTCGGCCCATCGGGCGGTCTTGCTGGACTTGTTTTACCATTGTCGAGGATGTCTTGTAACCGGGATTCCGAGCCTGATCGGGTCTTCCCGCTAGAAGGATTATCCTTCGTTGACTGTGAGAGCTTGTGATGGGTTAAGTTGGGACACCCCTGCAGGGATTTGAACTTTCGAAATCCGTGCCCGCGGTTATGGGCAGATGGGAATTTGTTAATGTCCGGTTGTAGAAAACCTGAAGTTGACTTTAATTAAAACACATCAACCGCGTGTGTTACCGTGATGGTCTCTTCTCGGCGGGGTCCGGGAAGTGAACACGGTGTTGGAGTTATGCTTGGCGTAGGTTGTTTAGGATCACTTCTTGATCATACTTTCTCGAACATGCTTTGCCTTCTCTTCTCGCTCTCATTTGCGTATGTTAGCTAGCATATATGCTAGTCGCTTGCTGCAGCTCCACCTCATACCTTTGCCTTACCTATAAGCTTAAATAGTCTTGATCGCGAGGGTGTGAGATTGCTGAGTCCCCGTGACTCACGGATACTTCCAAACCCAGATTCTAGGTGCCGATGTTACCGAGCAGGTGACGCAACCAAGCTCAAGGAGGAGCTCAATGAAGATCTTGTCCTTTATGTTGTTCCGTTTCTAGTTGATCAGTAGTGGAGCCCAGTCGGGACGATCGGGGATATGTGTAGCTTTTGGGGTAGTCTTCTTTTATTGCAATTCCGTAGTCGGACCTTGAGTGTATTTGGATGATGTAATGCTTTATTCATGTATTGTGTGAAGTGGCGATTGTAGGCCAACTATGTATCTCTTTCCCATATGTATTACATGGGTTGTATGAAGATTGCCTCACTTGCGACATTGCTTTCAGTGTGGTTATGCCTCTAAGTCGTGCTTTGACACGTGGGAGACATAGCCGCATCGAGGGCGTTACAGCCATGCGCGGGATGGACCTTGTGCTGGGTGAGGAACGCCGACGTAAAGCCTCGCTCCGCGCGGCAAGGTACCAACAGGCGCTGCGACGGTACCACTGCCGCAGCGTCCGCTCCAGGACGCTCGAGGTGGCTGATCTCGTCCTGAGGCGGGTGCTCTCAAGGGAAGGGCTGCACAAGCTCTCGCCCATGTGGGAGGGCTCGTTTTGGATCGCCCATGTCTCCAAGCCTGGTGCCGCGCGCCTGGAGACGTAGGGCGGGATCCCCATCCAGAACGCCTGGAACATCCAGCACCTCCGGAAGTTCTGCCCATGAAGCAAGGGCCAGCGCCTGTGAAGCAAGGCCCCGTGCCTGTGAAGGTCTCCGCTCGTGACACTCTCACGTAACAATGAGTGGGGCCGTACACGCCTGGAGTCTCAGGAGTGCCGCCCTCGGGCCTCGGGGGCTCCCTCCCACGTCCTAGTGGCAGCACTTAGCTCCGCGCTTGTGAGAAGACTAGACTAGGTGCCAGACGTGGCTTTTCATTTGCTTTCCGTAGTTGGCTTTCCCCTTTTTCTTAATGGAAGTTCGCATTTATGGTTTTTCTTGTCCTGTTGGTTCGATCACCTTTTCCTCTGTTCTTCCCTTGGTTCTTTGTTTTGGCCCTTACTCTCCCTCGCCTGCCTCCCGAGGGGGCTGGACGGGTGCACTCGTTAGCGCTTCCCCTGTTCTTCACGAGGCACCCTAGCTCGAGCTCCCTTAATCCGTGCCCCTCGGATACTGCGACGCAGAGCTCTTGGTCATGGCCGGCCGCGCCTACGATGTGGCGCCCCAGATCCGATGCTCCTGTAGACTTCCATATTTTCATGACCTATGTGTGTTTTCATTTGTGCTTGCTCTATTTATTTTGCTTCTTGCATCATGTTCATCATTCGTTATATTGCATTGCCATGTCTACCTCTTGTCATATTGCATTTGGCCATTCATGTTGTTGCCATGAGCATCATGTGCATTGCAACTCCTTCTCTTCATCTTCTTCTCCACCCATGAACTATTGCATGATCCTCTACTTCTCCTTTCTTCTTATTCCATCTATTTCTCTTGTGACATTTTTCCTGTTCGGGAAATGTTCGACCTTTCCCTATAGTTCCTAAATAATGCCAAGACCACCTACTCCAAGTTTCAGGTCTTTTGGAAGTGTTTTGGTTGGGTTCAAAAATGGCTCAAGTTTGAATTTAATTCAAACATGAATTATTTTTCTATCTCTAAAAATGTCCAAAGGAATTTTATCCAAGAGAGGATAATTCCTGGAGCATGAGGATACTCTTATATCTGCCAAATTCATCTCCCACCTCCCTGGCCTTTTCCTTTTCTTCAATTGCGAATTTCAATTTTACAGAATTAAGAAGAAAAGGGAAAGCCCTCCCAGTGCAGCCACTTGGGCCTTTTTCCATCACCCGTAGCCCAACCAAGCCTAGTAGCAGCTCGAGCGCAGCCCAGCTGGCCCAACTCTGTTCACGGCCACCTGCCCCATTGCGTCGCCGTCTCTGTTCCAGAGATAGAGCGCTCACGCTCGCGCCGTGAGCTTCACGGACGCCGAGGTCGCGCTGTCTTCTCCCCCTTCTATAAGACCCCAACCACGCCCTAGGGTTTCCCCTTCCTCTCCTCCCTCTCCTCCGCGCCGCCTCCACAGGTAAGGGGACACACACGCGTCGCTTCCACCGTCGTCCACGCCATGGCCGGTTCGGTCACGACCTCACCGCCGGCATGTAACACCCCGGATGTAACTTTCCCAATTTGTACTCCAACTCCTGCCGTTTCCGGCGTTAAGTTATTTTATTTTCTCGGGTTCGGGTCTTTGTCTCTGTGTGTTGTTATCGTTGTCATGCATCTCATATCATGTCATCATGTGCATTGCATTTGCATACGTGTTCGTCTCATGCATCCGAGCTTTTTCCCCATTGTCCGTTTTGCATTCCGGCGCTTCGTTCTCCTCCGGTGGTCATTTCTACCTTTCTTTCGTGTGTGGGGATTAAACATTTCCGGATTGGACCGAGACTTGCCAAGCGGCCTTGGTTTACTACCGGTAGACCGCCTGTCAAGTTTCGTACCATTTGGACTTCGTTTGATACTCCAACGGTTAACCGAGGGACCGAGAAGGCCTCATGTGTGTTGCAGCCCAACACCCCTCCAATTTGGCCCAAAACCCACCTAAACCTGCTCCATCATCTAGACCGTTCGATCACGATCGCGTGGCCGAAAACCGCACCTCATTTGGACTCCCCTAGCTCCCTCTATGCCTATTTATACCTCCCCCATTCCAAATCCGGACGAAACCCAAGCCTTATTCGTCTCCACGCGCCGCCGGACAAAATTGCCACCGACGGACACGTCCGACCTGCTTCCCCCGCCGCCACGTGTCGCGACGCGACTCGCCCGCCGTCCCGGTCCACATCGCCGCGCCACCGGCCCGCAGGCCCGCGCGGGGCCCTCCCCGGCCCACGCGTCGCCGCCGCCGGCCTTCTCCATCCTCCCGGCCGCCGCAGCCACTCGCCCCGCCGCCTGGCGCTCGCCGCCTACCGACGCCGGCCGCCGCCTCCTCCGCCTCGCCCGCCGACGCCAGACGCCGCCTCCACGCCGCTCGCCGCCTCTCCGGGCCCGCGCCTCGTCGTCAGCGCCCCTCCCCAGCTCCGGCTTCTCCATCGCCGGCCGGCGACCGCCGGTGAACAGTGCCTCGACCCCGCCTCGATTTCTGCGCCGGGTCAAACCCTAGATCTCGGGGTGATTTTTTTCGTCTAAGTGCCGAAATCACAGATCCATATGCTCCTGTTCTCGGCCCCGTAACTTTGCATCCGTAGCTCCGATTCATGCATATAGCATATCAAAATGTTCATCTCAGAGAGTACATCATTTCATTCCATTGCATCATTTTCATTTGAGTTCATCTTGATGCCCGAAATGCTGTTAGAAGAGGGCTACTTGAGTTAATTGTCAGATCTGCTACTCCATTTTGCATATGTCATTTTTGCCATGATTATTGTGTGCATGATATGCCCATCAGCTCTACATATGTTTTGTTAAGGGTTTTGCCATATTTCCAGAGGTGCAACCCATGTATTTTTGTGATGTGTGTGGTGACTAGTGCAAGCTTGCCAAGTGAGGCACTCGGTAGTGCTGATTTCAGGGACTTAGCATTTCCACCAAGTCCTTGGGCTGTTTATTTCATATGGCCACATGTTCATGTTGTTTCCTAGTGATCCGTGCCTCTTTTGAGGATGATCAGTAAGGATGTTTTGTTAATCTTGTAGTGCTCTATCCATCCATGTCTTTGTTTGCAATTATGGAGCACCCTAGCTTGAGTCAATCGAGCTCTACTTTTGCTACTTTGTGAATCTGAGCAGATTGTCAACTTGTTTGCAATTTTGCCGATGATGTTGTAGTTGACCCATGCATGCTATGCTATTGTTCTTGCCATGTATAGCTTGCATTTTGTGTATTCTTGATGTGTGTATGCTTAGATTGTCATGACTTGCTCCGTAGTGAGTGCATCGAGCTCATAAACATGCCTACGTGAGTTATGTTTCAGCATGTGCCAGTTTTCACTAAGTCTGAAAACTGATTATGTTTTTGCCATGTTCACATGCTTGCAATTGTATTTTCTGATCCCTTTTGGCTCAAGGTCACTAAGGGATTTTTGTTAAGCTATTTGAGTAGCTCCATGCCATGTTATTCTTTGCCATGCTCAGGTCCTGTAGCATGTAGTTTTGTTGCTCCGAAGAAGGCTACCCGATCTGAAATTCCAGACAAGTGTTAATTTCACTAAGTCTGAAATCTGTTTGCCATATGCATTTTTGCGATGCTTGTTTGAACCTGTTAATGGATGAATTGGCCGTAGCTCAGTGCTAGACTTTTGTTAAGCATCTTGAATGCATCGCTGCCATGTATTTTGTTGTTATGTTTGGTGATGTAGCATGTTCATCTCAGTGCATTTAGATGGTTACTTGCTGTAAATCGCAGACCGGTGTCATATTTGAATCGCTTGCCATTTCCAAACCGTAACTCCGATTCCGGCGTTCTTTATATCTTTTTCAAGAGATTTCATCTCATCTTTCCAGTGGCACACTTAGAATTCCAATTTGAGGCCAGGTTCATGCATTCCTTGCCAAATCTTGCATATGCATCTCGCATCGCATCCCGCATAGCATACCATCCTTGCATCATATTGTTTGATCCTTGCACGTGGTTGATTGTGTCCTTGTTGCTTGTTTGTATTGTTTGGGTAGAGCTGAGAGACAAGTTCACTAACAAGGAGCCCGTTGAGTTTGCTTTCGAGGATCCAGTCAACTCTGACAACTTTGCAGGCAAGATGATCATACCCTCGAAATCACTACTATCTTTGCAATGCTAGATTGCTCGCTCTTTTGCTATGCCATTGCTACGATGCCTACCACTTGCTTTCAAGCCCCCCAAATTTCCATGTCAAACCTCTAACCCACCATGTCCTAGCAAACCGTTGATTGGCTATGTTACCGCGTTGCTCAGCCCCTCTTATAGCGTTGCTAGTTGCAGGTGAAGATTGGAGGCCGTTCCTTGTTGGAACCTTATTTACTTGTTGGGATATCATTATATTATCTTGTTATCTTAATGCATATATATACTTGGTAAAGGGTGGAAGGCTCGGCCTCTCGCCTAGTGTTTTGTTCCACTCTTGCCGCCCTAGTTTCCGTCATATCGGTGTTATGTTCCCGGATTTTGCGTTCCTTACGGGGTTGGGTTATAATGGGAACCCCTTGATAGTTAACCTTGATTAAAGCTTTTCCAGCAATGCCCAACCTTGGTTTTACCATTTGCCACCTAGCCTATTCTCCCTTGGGTTTCTGGAGCCTGAGGGTCATCTTATTTAAACCCCCCCGGGCCAGTGCTCCTCTGAGTGTTGGTCCACCTGTCAGCTGCCGGTGGCCACCAGGGGCAACTCTGGGCTGGCCTACCCGTACCTAAGACAATCTGAGTGTGCCCTAAGAAAGAGATATGTACAGCTCCTATGGGGATTTGTCGGCACATTCGGGCGGTGTTGCTGGTCTTGTTTTAACCTGTCGAAGTGTCTTGAAGAACCGAGATACCGAGTCTGATCGGAACATCTTGGGAGGAGGTCTATTCCTTCGTTGACCATGAGAGCTTGTCATGGGCTAAGTTGGGACTCCCCTGTAGGGATTTGAACTTTCAAAAGCCGTGCCCGCGGTTATGGGCGGATGGGAATTTGTTAATGTCCGGTTGGAGATAACTTGAACCTTAACTTAATTAAAATGAATCAAATAAGTGTGTTACCGTGATGGCCTCTTCTCAGCGGTGTCCGGGAAGTGGACACGGTGTTGGAGTAATGCTTGCGCAGGTTGCTCTCTAGTTTCTCGCTCGCGCTTTGCCCCCTCTTCTCTCTCTCTTTTGCGAACAGGATAGCCACCATATATGCTAGCCGCTTGCTGCAGCTCCACATATATTTTTACCTTGCCTTACCTATAAGCTTAAATAGTCTTGATCGCGAGGGTGCGAGATTGCTAAGTCCCTGTGGCTCACAGATTACTATTACACCAGATGTAGGGCCTGATGATTCCGCTCCAGGTGACACGCTCGAGCTCAAGTGGGAGTTCGACGAGGACTCTCAACGTTATTATGTCTCTTTTCCTGACGATCAATAGTGGTGCCCTGTTGGGGGTGATCGGGACCGTGTCGCATGTTGGGTTATCTTTTATTTTGGCGCCGTAGTCGGGCCATGAGTGTTTGGATGATGTAATGTTATTTATGTACCTTGATTGACGTGGCGAGTGTAAGCCAACTATGTTATCTCCCCTTTATTATTATATTACATGGGATGTGTAAAGATTACCTTACTTGCGACATATGCCTTCAATGCGATTATGTCTCTAAGTCATGCCTCGACACGTGGGAGCTATAGTCGCATCGAGGGTGTTACAAGTTGATTTCAGAGCCATCCCGGCCTTAGGAGCCCCATTGCTTGATCGTTTTTAGCGGCCGAGTTGTGTCTAGAAAAATGTTTTGAGTCATTTAGGAATTATATATCGGAGAGTTAGGAATTCTTTTTACTTCCCAGTCTTCTCATCGCTCTGGTAAGGCATCCTGACGTAGAGTTTTGAATCTTCTCTTCTCAAATTTAACTAAAATTGATACCAACTTGTAACACCCTCGATGCGACTATAGCTCACACGTGTCGAGGCACGACTTAGAGACATAATCGCATTGAAGGCATATGTCGGAAGTAAGGTAATCTTTACACATCCCATGTAATATAATAATAAAGGGGAGATAACATAGTTGGCTTACACTCGCCACGTCAATCAAGGTACATAAATAACATTACATCATCCAAACATCTCATGGCCCGACTACGGCGCCAAAATAAAAGATAACCCAACATGCGACACGGTCCCGATCACCCCCAACTGGGCACCTCTACTGATCGTCAGGAAAAGAGACATAATAACGTTGAGAGTCCTCGTCGAACTCCCACTTGAGCTCGAGCGCGTCACCTGGAGTGGAATCATCAGGCCCTACATCTGGTGTAATAGTAATCTGTGAGCCACAAGGACTCAGCAATCTCGCCCCCTCGCGATTAAGACTATTTAAGCTTATAGGTAAGGAAGGTAAAAAAATATATCTGGAGCTGCAGCAAGCGGCTAGCATATATGGTGGCTATCCTGTTCGCAAAAGAGAGCGAGAAGAGGGGGCAAAGCGCGGGCGAGAAACTAGAGAGCAACCTGCGCAAGCATTACTCCAACACCGTGTCCACTTCCCGGACTCCGCCGAGAAGAGGCCATCATGGTAACACACTCAGTTGATTCATTTTAATTAAGCTAAGGTTCAAGTTATCTACAACCGGACATTAACAAATTCCCATCTGCCCATAACCGCGGGCACGGCTTTCGAAAGTTCAAATCCCTGCAGGGGAGTCTCAACTTAGCCCATGACAAGCTCTCACGGTCAACGAAGGAATAGACCTCCTCCCAAGATGTTCCGATCAGACTCGGTATCTCGGTTCTTCAAGACACTTCGACAGGTTAAAACAAGACCAGCAACAACGCCCGAATGTGTCGACAAATCCCGATAGGAGCTGCACATATCTCTTTCTCAGGGCACACTCAGATTGTCTTAGGTACGGGTAGGCCAGCCTAGAGTTTCCCCTGGTGGCCACCGGCAGCTGACAGGTGGACCAACACTCAGAGGAGCACTGGCCCGGGGGGGTTTAAATAAGATGACCCTCGGGCTCCGGAAACCCAAGGGAAAAGAGGCTAGGTGGCAAATGGTAAAACCAAGGTTGGGCATTGCTGGAAAAGCTTTAATCACTGCGAACTATCAAGGGGTTCCCATTATAACCCAACCGCGTAAGGAACGCAAAATCCGGGAACATAACACCGATATGATGGAAATTAGGGCGGCAAGAGTGGAACAAAACACTAGGCGAGAGGCCGAGCCTTCCACCCTTTACCAAGTATATAGATGCATTAAGATAAAAAGATAATATAATGATATCCCAACAAGTAAATAAGGTTCCAACAAGGAACGGCCTCCAATCTTCACCTGCAACTAGCAACGCTATAAGAGGGGCTGAGCAAAGTGGTAACATAGCCAATCAACGGTTTTCTAGGACATGGTGGGTTAGAGTTTTGACATGGCAATTTGGGAGGCTTGAAAGCAAGTGGTAGGCATCGTAGCAATGGCATAGCAAAAGAGCGAGCAATCTAGCATAGCAAAGATAGTAGTGATTTCGAGGGTATGATCATCTTGCCTGCAAAGTTGTCAGAGTTGACTGGATCCTCAAAAGAAAACTCAACGGGCTCCTCGTTAGCGAACTCGTCTCCCGGCTCTACCCCAACAAGACAAACAAGCAACAAGGACACAATCAACCACGTGCAAGGATCAAACAATATGATGCAAGGATGGTATGCTATGCAGGATGCGATGCGGGATGCATAAGCAAGATTTGGCAAGGAATGCATGAACCTGGCCTCAACATGGAAATCTAAGTGTGCCACTATAAATATGAGATGAAATCGCTTGAAAACGATATAAAGAACGCCAGAATCGGAGTTACGGTTTGGAAATGGCAAGCGATTCAAATATGACACCGGTCTGCGATTTACAGCAAGTAACCATCTAAATGCACTGAGATGAACATGCTACAGCACCCAAACATGACAACAAAATACATGGCAGGGATGCATTCAAGATTCTTAACAAAAGTCTAGCACTGAGATACGACCAATTCATCCATTAACAGGTTCAAACAAGCATGGCAAAAATGCATATGGCAAACAGATTTCAGACTTAGTGAAATTAACACTTGTCTGAAATTTCAGGTCAGGTAGCCCTCTTCGGAGCAACAAAACTACATGCTACAGGACCTGAACATGGCAAAGAAGAACATGGCATGGAGCTACTCAATTAGCTTAACAAAAATCCCTTAGTGACCTTGAGCCAAAAGGGATCAGAAAATACAATTGCAAGCATGTGAACATGGCAAAAACATAATCAGTTTTCAGACTTAGTGAAAACTGGCACATGCTGAAACATAACTCACGTAGGCATGTTTACGAGCTCGATGCACTCACTACGGAGCAAGTCATGACAATCTAAGCATACACCCATCAAGAATACACAAAATGCAAGCTATACATGGCAAGAACAATAGCATAGTATTCACGGGTCAACTACAACATCATCAGCAAAATTGCAAACAAGTTGACAATCTGCCCAGATTCACAAAGTAGCAAAAGTAGAGCTCGATTGACTCAAGCTAGGGTGCTCCATAATTGCAAACAAATACATGGATGGATAGAGCACTACAAGATTAACAAAACATCCTTACTAATCATCCTCAAAAGAGGCACGGATCACTAGGAAACAACATGAACATGTGGCCATATGAAATAAACAGCCCAAGGACTTGGTGGAAATGCTAAGTCCCTGAAATCAGCACTACCGAGTGCCTCACTTCGCAAGCTTGCACTAGTCACCACACACATCACAAAAATACATGGGTTGCACCGCTGGAAAGATGGCAAAACCCTTAACAAAACATATATAGAGCTCATGGGCATATCATGCACACAATAATCATGGGAAAAATGACAAATATGCAAAATGGAGTAGCAGATCTGACAATTAACTCAAGTATCCCTCTTCTAATAGCATTTCGGGCATCAAGATGAACTCAAATGAAAATGATGCAACGGAATGAAATGATGTACTCTCTGAGATGAACATTTTGATATGCTATATGCATGAATCGGAGCTACGGATGCAAAGTTACGGGGCCGAGAACAGGAGCATATGGATCTGTGATTTCGGCACTTAGACGAAAAAAATCACCCCGAGAACTAGGGTTTGACCCGGCATGGAAATCGAGGCGGGGTCGAGGCACTGTTCACCAGCGGTCGCCGGCCGGCGATGGAGAAGCCGGAGCTGGGGAGGGGCGCCGGCGACAAGGCGCGGGCCCGGAGAGGCGGCGAGTGGCGTGCAGGCGGCGTCCGGCGTCGGCGGGCGAGGCGGAGGAGGCGGCGGCCGGCGTCAGCGGGCGGCAAGCGCCGGGCGGCGGGGCGAGTGGCTGCGGCGGCCGGGAGGATACGCCATGATTTTAGAGCTCACCATATCCCTCGGAGCGTGGTTGAAAGCAAGCGTGAGGAATTCCGCAATGTGAAGCAAGGCTCTTTGTCTGTCTATGACTACAACAAGTTGTTTCAGAAGCTCGCCCGCTTTGCCAAGCAGGACATCCCTGATGAGAAGAGCATGATATACCAGTTCAGGGGTGGTCTCAGAGAAGAAATCCAGCTAGCTCTTGTTCTCTTTGAGCCCTTGAGATACGATGAGTTCTAACACATGTCATTGAAGTGAGAGGCTGCTCAGTTGAGGTGTGATGCTTCCAAGAAGCGAGTCAGAGATGTTACTCCTTCTTCCTCTACTCAAGTGGCCAAGCAGCAGAAGTATTGGCTTCCTCCTCCTCCGTTTCGTCAGCCGTATCAGAAGAGCAAAGGTGGCAGTGGTTCTTCCCACCCACCCAACCCTGGCTTTCAGAACAAGACTTCGTCTCAAGCTCCAAGATCAAGTGCTCCGTATAACCGTCCGCTTTCAGAGGTGACGTGCAACAAGTGCCAACAGAAGGGTCACTATACCAACAAGTGTTTCAACCAGAGGCGTATTCCTCCTCCTCCTCCTGTCAGATCGGCAAGTACAGCTGTGGTCAAGCATAAACCCAAGCATGCCAAGGTCAACTTGATGAACGCAGCTCAGGCAGAGGACTCGTCAGATGTCATCATGGGTAACCTTCCTGTTAATGATTTTCCTGCAAAAGTTCTTTTTGACATGGGTGCATCGCACTGTTTCATCTCAAGACCGTTTTCATCTAAGCATGATTTGGCTCTACAAATTTTGCCTAGTCCGTTAGCAGTTGTCTCTCCCGGTAGGCGCATGCATGCTAACTCCATTGCTCCGGATGTTACTATCACTTTGGGTGACTGCAAGTTTCTATCTTCTCCAACGGTTCTTGGTGACTCGGATATTGATCTTATTCTCGAATTGGATTGGCTTTCTAAGCACAAGGCGCATCTTGATTGTGCTGCCAGGCATATTCAATTGACTCATTCGTCTGAGGATGTAATTGTCTTTGCCGCTCGGGATAATTCCATCCGTCTGTTTTCTCTCAATGAGAAGGGTGAACTCGATGCTATCTCGCAGATTCCAGTCGTTTGCGAGTATCAAGACGTCTTTCCAGAAGAGCTTCCAGGAATGCCTCCGCACCGGCCAGTTGAATTCGTTATTGATCTTGAGCCCGGCACAGAACCTGTGTGCAAGCGTCCTTACAAGCTCGGACCTGAAGAGTTGAAGGAGCTAAAGAAGCAACTCGATATTCAAGAGAAAATGTGTCTCATTCGGCCTAGTTCTTCTCCGTGGGGTTGTGGTGTTCTTTTTGTGAAGAAGAAGGATGGAACGGACCGACTTTGTGTTGATTACCGTCCATTGAACAAGAAGACCATCAAGAACAAATACCCACTTCCCAACATCAATGAGCTGTTCGAATAACTCAAAGGTGCCCAAGTATTCTCCAAGCTTGATCTCCGTATGGGTTATCATCAGATTCGTATCCATGAGCAAGATATTCCCAAGACGGCTTTCAGGACAAGCTATGGTTCATATGAATACACTGTCATGTCTTTTGGCCTCGTCAACGCTCCTCCGACGT
Organism: Triticum urartu; assembly: GCF_003073215.2. NCBI lineage: Eukaryota > Viridiplantae > Streptophyta > Magnoliopsida > Poales > Poaceae > Triticum > Triticum urartu. The sequence goes on along the minus strand of NC_053024.1, from coordinate 300,628,774 downwards.
TCTCTCGCATGATGAACTTCATCTTCAACGCCTACACCAATGACTTCGTTTTGGTCTATCTCGACGACATTCTGGTTTTCTCCAAGAACAAGGAAGATCATGCCAAACACTTGCGTTTGGTGCTTGATAAGCTCAGAGAACATCAGTTCTACGCCAAGTTCTCCAAGTGTGAATTTTGGCTTGATGAGGTTCTTTATCTTGGTCATATCATCTCTGCCAAGGGCATTGCGGTGAATCCTGAGAAGGTGTCTGCAATTGTGAATTGGGAACCTCCTCAGAATGTGAAGCAACTCCGTAGCTTCCTCGGTCTCGCAAGCTACTGTCGAAGATTCGTTGAAAACTTTTCTAAGATCGCGAAGCCTCTCTCAAATCTTCTCCAAAAGCACGTCAAGTACGTTTGGTCTCCAGAGTGTGACATTGCGTTCAACACTCTGAAAGAGAAATTGATCACTGCTCCAGTTCTGACTCCCCTGATGAATCCAAACCGTACGAGGTCTTTTGTGATGCCTCTCTCCAAGGTCTTGGCACAATATTGATGCAAGAGAAGAAAGTTGTTGCTTATACATCTCGTCAATTGAAGCCTAATGAGAAGAACTACCCCACTCATGATCTCGAGTTGGCGGCAGTTGTGCATGCTCTTTTGACTTGGAGACATCTTCTATTGGGAAGAAAAGTGGACATTTTCACTGATCACAACAGTCTCAAGTACATTTTCACTCAGCCTAATCTCAACCTCAGGCAAACTCGATGGGTCGAAATGATTCAAGAGTATAATCCGAGTATCGAGTATACTCCAGGCAAGGCCAATGTTATTGCTGACACATTGAGCAGAAAGGCTTACTGCAACAGTCTTATTCTCAAGCCTTATCAACCCGAGCTTTGTGAAGCTTTCCGCAAACTCAATCTGCAAATTGTTCCTCAAGGTTTCCTCGCCAACCTCCAAGTCTCTCCTACCTTAGAAGACCAGATTCGCCAAGCCCAGCTTCTTGATGCTATGGTGAAAAAGGTGAAGATTGGGATTGCCAAGAGTCAACCCAAGTATAAGTGCTACCGCCTTGATGACGATGATACTCTCTTCTTCGAGGATCGTATTGTGGTACCCAAAGGTGACCTCTGTAAAGTGATCATGAACGAGGCTCACAATTCTCTCCTCTCCATCCACCCTGGGAGCACGAAGATGTATCAGGACCTTAAGCAGGCTTATTGGTGGACTCGAATGAAGCGCGAGATTGCTCAATTCGTGAATGAATGTGATGTCTGCAGAAGAGTGAAGGCAGAACACCAAAGGCCAGCTGGTCTCCTCCAACCTCTTGCCATTCCAGAATGGAAGTTTGACCACATTGGAATGGACTTCGTGACTGGTTTTCCAAAGTCCAAGCGTCGCAATGATGCTATATTTGTTGTCATCGACAAACTCACTAAAGTGGCTCATTTTCTGCCTATCAAAGAGTCAATCACTGCAGCTCAATTGGCGGAACTCTATACCTCTCGTATTGTCTCCCTGCACGGTATTCCTCAAGTGATCTCTTCAGACCGTGGCAGCATCTTTACCTCCAAGTTTTGGGATTCTTTTCAGAAGGCCATGGGCATTACACTTTATGCTTCCGGCTCGTATGTTGTGTGGAATTGTGAGCGGATAACAATTTCACACAGGAAACAGCTATGACCATGATTACGCCAAGCTATTTAGGTGAGACTATAGAATACTCAAGCTTGCATGCCTGCAGGTCGACTCTAGAGGATCCCCGGGTACCGAGCTCGAATTCTCCTACAACGATAGTTTTCAAGCAAGTTCGGGCAAGGCCCCATTTGAAATTCTGTATGGCAGGAAGTGCCGTACCCCTCTCAACTGGTCTGAAACTGGTGAACGTCAGCTTCTCGGAAATGACTTGATCATAGAGGCAGAGGAAATGTGCAAAGTCATTCGAGATAACCTCAAAGCAGCCCAATCCCGTTAGAAGAGCTACTATGATAGTAAGCACCGTGATTTGGCTTTCAAGATCGGAGATCATGTTTACCTCCGCATCTCACCTATGAAAGGTACTCGTCGCTTCGGTATCAAAGGGAAGCTTGCCCCTAGATACGTGGGACCTTTCAAGATTGTCAGCAAGAGAGGCGATCTCGCCTATCAACTCGATCTTCCTTCAAGCTTTGCAAATGTTCATGACGTGTTCCATGTCTCTCAGCTTCGAAAGTGCTTCAAGACTCCTGACCGCACCGTCAACTTCGAGGACATTGAGCTCCAAGAAGATCTCTCTTATCGTGAGCACCAAGTTGCTATTCTTGAAGAGACTGAACGCAAGACTCGCAATACGTCAATCAAATTCCTCAAAGTCAAGTGATCACACCATTCCGACCGTGAAGCTACCTGGGAACGCGAGGATCACCTCCGTTCTGAGTACCCGGCATTCTTTCAGTCCTAGATCTCGGGACGAGATCCTTTCGTAGTGGTGGAGTGTTGTAACACCCCGGATGTAACTTTCCCAATTTGTACTCCAACTCTTGCCGTTTCCGGCGTTAAGTTATTTTATTTTCTCGGGTTCGGGTCTTTTTCTCCGTGTGTTGTTATCGTTGTCATGCATCTCGTATCATGTCATCATGTGCATTGCATTTGCATACGTGTTCGTGTCATGCATCCGAGCTTTTTCCCTGTTGTCCGTTTTGCATTCCGGCGCTTCGTTCTCCTCCGGTGGTCATTTCTACCTTTCTTTCATGTGTGGGGATTAAACATTTCCGGATTGGACCAAGACTTTCCAAGCGGCCTTGGTTTACTACCGGTAGACCGCCTGTCATGTTTCGTACCATTTGGACTTCGTTTGATACTCCAACGGTTAACCGAGGGACTGAGAAGGCCTCGTGTGTGTTGCAGCCCAACACCCCTCCAATTTGGCCCAAAACCCACCTAAACCTGCTCCATCATCTAGATCGTTCGATCACGATCGCGTGGCCGAAAATCGCACCTCATTTGGACTCTGCTAGCTCCCTCTATGCCTATTTATACCTCCCCCATTCCAAATCCGGACGAAACCCTAGCCTTCTTCGTCTCCACGCGCCGCCGGACAAAATTGCCACCGACGGACACGTCCGACCTACTTCTCTCTGTCCACACACACCCCTCTCCACACCCACACTCATGCCATCTCAGCACCACAGGCCCTCTCGTCACTGAGAGTGGTCGGACCAGCCCGTGTTCCATGTTGTTTTAATTTCTTTTGCATATTTATAGGAATGCCATCATCTTGCATTGCTCATACTTAAATAACTGTGCATCAGATTAAAATGTTTTATATATGTAAAATGCTTAGAATTTCATCTAGTTTCACATTATGCCTTTTTCATGCATGTTTGAAATGCTTAAATTGATGTTTGATTAAATTTGCTCTAATAATATGTTAAAATGCTTTAATTCATAACTAAATAACTGTAGCTCAGTTTTAAATAAACGTTATATGTAAATGGGGTAGAAAAATGCCTAGTTTATCAGGGTGACATTGCTTTGCATGTTAAACAACTCTAAAATATGGTTTATCGAAGAACAGGACCTAACTTAATATATGCATACGAGGATTTTCCGGAATTGTTGTTCGTTGTTTCCGACCCCATTTAAATTATTTCGATAGTATAGTTTTATTATGCTTCACCCTCTTGCCATGTTAATCAACATTTAATCTTGTTGGGTTCATAAACGAGGGAGAAACTAAATAAGTCATGTGGTGTTTTCTTTAATATGCAACTCCGTTGCATATTGAGCTCCACTTAAGTTGTAGTGTTGTTTGTTGCACTTTGCCATGCCATGCCATGTATCATTAAACCGGACATGCATCATACTTGGTTGTGCATCATGCCATGTCCATGTGTTGTTTGTTTACTATGTTGTGTGCTTCTTTCCGGTGTTGCTTCTTCGGGTTGGTTCCGATAACGTCGCGTTTGTGAGGACCCGTTCGACTTCGGCCGTGTGTCTTCTTCGTGGACTCATTCTTCTTCCTTGCGGGATTTCAGGCAAGATGACCATACCCTCGAAATCACTTCTATCTTTGCTGGCTAGTTGCTCCCTCTTTTGCTATGCCTATGTTGCGATACCTACCACTTGCTTATCATGCCTCCCATGTTGTTGAGCCAAGCCTCTAACCCACCTTGTCCTAGCAAACCGTTGTTTGGCTATGTTACCGCTTTGCTCAGCCCCTCTTATAGCGTTGTTAGTTGAAGGTGAAGATGAAGTTTGTTCCTTGTTGGAACATGGAGATGTTGTTCCTTGTTGGAACATGTTTACTTGTTGGGATATCACAATATCTCTTATTTAATTAATGCATCTATATACTTGGTAAAAGGTGGAAGGCTCGGCCTTATGCCTGGTGTTTTGTTCCACTCTTGCCGCCCTAGTTTCCATCATATCGGTGTTATGTTCCCGGATGTTGCGTTCCTCACGCGGTTGGGTTATAATGGGAACCCCTTGACAGTTCGCCTTGAATAAAACTCCTCCAGCAATGTCCAACATTGGTTTTACCATTCGCCACCTAGCCTCTTTTTCCCTTGGGTTTCGTGGACTCAAGGGTCATCTTTATTTTAACCACCCCCCTGGGCCAATGCTCCTCTGAGTGTTGGTCTGAACTGAGCTGCTTGCGGGGCCACCTCGGGGAAACTTGAGGGTTGGTTTTACTCGTCGCTAGTCTCATCTGAGTGTGCCCTGAGAATGAGAAATGTGCAGCTCATATCGGGATTTGTCGGCACATTCGGGCGGTGTTGCTGGACTTGTTTTACCATTGTCGAGATGTCTTGTAACCGGGATTCCGAGTCTGATCGGTTCTTCCTGCTAGAAGGAATATCCTTCGTTGACCGTGAGAGCTTGTGATGGGCTAAGTTGGGATACCCCTGCAGGGATTTGAACTTTCGTAAAGCGTGCCCGTGGTTATGGGCAGATGGGAATTTGTTAATGTCCGGTTGTAGAGAACCTGAAGTTGACCTTAAGTAAAATACATCAACCGCGTGTGTAACCGTGATGGTCTCTTCTCGACGGAGTCTGGGAAGTGAACACGGTGTTGGAGTTATGATTGACGTAGGTTGTTCTAGGATCACTTCTTGATCATAGTTTATCGACCGTGCTTTTGCCTTCTCTTCTCGCTCTCTTTTGCGAATATGTTAGCCACCAAATATGCTAGTCGCTTGCTGCAGCTCCACCTCATACCTTTTACCCTTACCTGTAAGCTTAAATAGTCTTGATCGCGAGGGTGTGAGATTGCTGAGTCCCCTTGACTCACAGATACTTCCAAAACCAGTTTGCAGGTGCCGACGTTACCGAGCAGGTGACGCAACCAAGCTCAAGGAGGAGCTCGATGAAGATCTTGTCCTTTGTGTTGTTTCGTTCCAGTTGATCAGTAGTGGAGCCTAGTTGGGACAATCGAGGATCTGTGTAGCATTTGGGGTAGTCTTCTTTTATTTTGGTTGCGTAGTTGGACCTTGATTGTATCTGGTTGATGCAATGTTGTCTTCATGTATTGTGTGACGTGGCGATTGTAAGCCAACTATGTATCTTTTTCCCTTATGTATTACATGGGTTGTGTGAAGATTACCTCACTTGCGACACTGCTTTCAATGCGGGTATGCCTCTAAGTCGTGCTTCGACACGTGGGAGATATAGCCGCATCGAGGGCGTTACATACGACCTGGGCTTGGAAGAACAAGAGGTGCTTAACATGTTTTCACAGTTCCTTGATACCTCTCAAGCCAACGGCGAGGAGATCTTACCAAGTTCTGGGAGAGGCGCTGCTCACGAGGCGGAAACTACTTCGGACACATCAAGCTACATTATCTCTACATGCTTACATAAAACGCTCATACTGCAATACGACGCAGGAACGATAAACATAACATAGTGACTTGGAAATCATGGTTCATTACACGCCCCTGGAGGGCCCATACTTGTTTATTCTTAAATGCAGGAAGGAAAGAACAAAAAAAATGTGGCGCGTGCCCCGCAGCAGTTTGTGAGGATGGTCCCATGGCGCTCTCCTGGGCTCAGCCAGATCCTTCCACGCGCTTCACTAGAGCGCGGCAACGAGACGACCCACTGCCACCCTCAAAACGGGCTCGGCGGCAAGGCGGTTGGTCATAGCCGCCGCTGCTAGAGCTGTCGCCTTAGGAGGAGCCGCCATAGCTGGACGAGCCACAGCCAGCGCCGAGGACAAGGCCACCTTCATCCTCGTAAAGACCGTCGCCAAGGCCGAGCACCTCGTCGCCGTCGTTGTCCAAAGGGCAGCACCCGACCTGGCGACCATCTTCCCTGAATACCCGCACGAAGAGGGTCGCATCGCCGTCATACTTGAAGTGGAGGGTACACCGCCTGCCCAGGCCGCATGCGTGGGCAAACGTCTGCCAGCCGTGGGCCAGGGCTCTGTTTCCTACGATGGAGACTTCCATCGCGACCCATGAAGCCTTGCTGCAGCAACCGTCTGCTTGCAGCCAGAGACAGCCTGGACCTGCGGCCGGCAGTTCACCGGCAAAGAACCGCAGGAGATGAAGCCAGGTGCCTGCCGGGTTCTCCGACCACAGGATGAACTTCGGCATCACCTCCACCGGATAGAAGCGTGGCCGAGGAAGCCGCGTAACCATGGCACGCCTCACTTCATCGACGGGACTGCCCTGACCTGGGCGACTCCCACCGCGCGAGGAGGCGCTACCGCAGCCGCAAGGTCCCACGGTTGGGGTCGCGGCGTGCTTACGCGGGCTACCATGCCCCCTCTTGGGTGGCGGTGAGCCGGGCCCCTCCTGGCGGGCCGTGCCCTCTTCTACGGCTGAGAACCTCTTCGCCGGCCCCTCCTGGCGGGCCTTCCCCTTTTCTGCGGCCGAGAAACTCTTCACTGGTGCCATGAGTGTCTCTGCTAGCGATGAAGCAAGGAAGATGAGGAAGCAGGAGAAGCGAAGGAAGATATGGGTGGCGGGGGCTCCGCTCCCTCCTTCCCATTTATAGCCAAGAGGAGGCCAATCGCCGGCCTCCACGATCTAAGGTAGTAATGACCTATTTTCCGCACGCAGCAGGGACTCATAAATTCAGGCAGTTGCCGAGGTGGCGTGGGGAAGCGGAGACGCCCACGTCCCATCAATCGCCATGTGTCAACCGAGGCCGCAGGCTGTTGGGGCCCGCGGCGCTCCGCAAGCTTCGCCTCGAAACCAATTCCGAGCACGCCTTGGGCCTACTATCGGCGTCCTGGAAACGGGGGTCCCCAGACTTGCCTGCCCGCGGCCCACGGTGTGGCTCTGTCAGCGGCCCCGTATGGCCCATCTTCACCAGCAAACACTCAAGACCCTCGGAGGGGCCAAGCCTCGCGAGGCGGATGACGCAAGACCTCCTCGGGGCCGGCCTCTCCAGGCTAGCTCGCGAGGGGCGGAGTGATCAAGGAAAGGGGCACCTCGTGAGGTTCATGTGACGCAAGCCATGACGACCAAGGCCAGGCGGGCACCAGGTGGGCGCCAGCACACGCAGTGTCCTCGTTTCCTCTTTGGTGCTAAAGAGGCAAGCGCAGGCGAGGAGTCCCGAGGCAGCAGGCAAAGGTTTCCATATCGGTGCACTGAGACCAAGACCAGCAGGACGGTAGGACGAAGGTCACCGTAGAGCCCAGGACGGCGTCACGACCAGAGCCTTTGGCAGGCGAAGACCATCTTTTGTCAGGATATCTTGTACTAGCTGTACCCATTTAAATTGGCCGTTGTGGGATTCCTTCCCACCTAATATTTGGGAAGAGGACCCGGGCCTCTATAAATAGGACTAGCCACCACCTTAGGGAGAGATATCATCTTGGACCGGATCCATTCCACCAAGGCCACCACACTCAACAAGCACAAGAGCACCACTCCTTAGGAGGTTGTTCTTCCCTTGTAAATGTTCATCCTCAGCTCAAGAGGCAATCCACCACACCACACTGGAGTAGGGTATTACACCACATCGCTGTCCCGAACCAGTATAAATCTTGTGTCCCTTAGTTCTGCGAGTTCGACGCGCTGAGCCTTGAGATCGCGGTGAGGGCGTGAGCTAGAGGGAGGAGAGATCTTCGTGCGCACCCCAGTGTTCAAACCTCAAGGGTTTTGCCGGAACCCGAAATCCAACAGTAGGCACTCTTAGGGAGCCTAATGTAGTGCACTAGAATTCCTACATGCCACCTACAATTTTGTGTAATGTACTACCTCTGTTCCTAAATATATGTATTCGTAGATATTCCAATATAGACCACATATAGATGTATATAGATGCATTTTAAAGTGTAGATTCACTCATTTTGCTCTGTATGTAGCCTATAGCGGAATCTCTAGAAAGACTTATATTTAGGAACGGAGGTAGTATCGTGTATGAGATGTACATATCTAATTTAGCAGCTCGTACTAGAAATCAGTGTCTACACGAAGGGATTACTGGTCGAAAATCCTAGCAAAGCATGCTGGCAGGCAGACAACAATACAATAGAGAGAGAGATGCACTTACAAGATCATAGCAATGGGCCAGTCCAGGATCTTGGTTTGCCAAGCTGTTAGATCCAGAAGAAACATCGTCCTTGTAGTTTTTGCAAGCTGCATAACATGTAACAGCGACCTATTAGTATATTGGAAGTACATGGGGAAGGTGATGTTGGACGGGTTTAAAGGTGACAAGTACTTAGGCCATGGCGGGTGTTTTGTATCTTGCCAGACGGTGGGAATTAGGTTCGAAACGTCAAGGGTGATGATGTTGCACTGGCTATCAGGGTCCGGTAAGGAGATCTAGAACCGTCGAGTATGGTGTTTGTGGAGCTTCTCCGTTAGGATGGACTACGGTGTGGGCGAAGCGGATATGAGGCCGTGGACGCGGGCGTCGGTGAAGATGCTCCGGTGGTTGGGTTCAAGATGGTGTCGACGATACGGATCTAAGACCATGGACATGGCGTCATAAGCTGCTCCGGTAGGTTGGACGAGGGTGCGACGAAGCAGATCTTAAGTCGTGGACTTGTGAGTTGGCAAAGCGGCCCCGATAGGCTTGAGAATGGTATAGGCGAAGCTACTCCGGTAGGGTTGACAATGGTGTCGGCGAAGCGGCTCCGGTAGGTTTGAGGAAGGTGTCGGCGAAGAGGATCAGAGGCCGTCGATGGGGGCGTTAGTGGGGCGGCTCCGGGGAGTGTGGACGAAGCGTCTCCGGTGGGGAGTACGAAGGACCCATTGCAGATGTGTTGCGATTGACGAGAGTCTCGATGAAACATATCCAGCATCATGGACAAGGCCGACACTGAAAGGGCTATGGTTTCGGTTTTTGGGTTCCGTAGACCCTTGAGAGGTTCAAACTCTGGGGTGCGTGCGAAGAACTCATCCTCCCCAGTCTGCCTGCTCGCTAATCCCACGACTTAGCTCGACAAACCGAATGGACAAGAGACACATCAGTTTACCTAGGTTCGGGCCACCTTGAAGTGTAAAACCCTACTCGTTCTTTTTGGTGGATTGGCCTCGAGGTACTGAGGATGAACTAGTACAGTGGAGAACAACCTCAGGAGGACAGGTGTTCTTGTGCTCGATGAGCTAGTGGGTGTGAGGATGATCTGAATGATCCCCCTCCTAAGATGGTGGCTAGGTGCTATTTATAGTGGCATTGGTCCTCTTCCCAACTGAAGGCGGGAAGGGACACAACGGCCAAATTTTAAGGGAGACAACGTAGTCTTCGCCTGCAAAAGCCTCTGGTGGTGATGCCGCGGTGGGCTCGGTGATGACCTTCGTCCTACCGTCCGGGCGGTCTTGGTCTTGTTGCACGGGAATGGAAACCTTTGCTTGATTCCTTGGGACTCCATGCCTACGCTTGTCTCCTTAGCACCAAAGAGGAAAATGGTACACCGCGCCCGCTAGCGCCTGCCTGGCCTTGGTCTTCATGGCTCACGTCATCTGAACATCGCAAGGTGGGGCTTGCATAGATATCTCCGGTCCTCGTGAGCCAGACTGGCGAGGCCCCCCACGTGGAGGTCTTGGTGCCGTCCGCTTCCCGAGGCTTGGCCCCTCGTGGGGGTATTGAGTTTTTGATGTTAAAGCTGGGCCGTACAAGGCTGTCGATGGGGCCACGCCTTGCGTCACAGGCAGGAAAGTCTAGTTATCCTCTTTCCCAGAACACGGACAGTAGGCCCCGGGCCCAAGGCGCCCTCAACTTGTCTTCGAGGCGAAGCCAAAGGGAAAGTGAGGAGCGCTGCGGGCCCCAATCGCCCGCGGCCTTGGTAGATGCGTGGCGCTCGACGGGACGTGGGCGCCTGCACTTCCCCAAACAGCCTTGATATTCGCCGAGATCAGCGGCCTTTCGTTACCAACATAGCCCCGCCTTCATCGCATGCCGTGCTTACCCTTGGTTCCTTCACATTCCCGAGAAATAGCGGCTCTTTTCCCAGACTCGATGCCGGTGCCGGCTTTCCCCTGTCGCTATGGCGCTACGGTCGAAAAAGAAGGGGAAAAGTTGCACTTCAGTCGGGCCTCAACCAGCTTCTGCGCCTGCCCTCAAGCGGTCGACGGTGGTCAACCAAGAGGGGCTAGACAAGGTCCGGCCGGCCCTCGCCGCCGATTCCAACGAGTGGAAGGCGATGGTGGCTTGGCCTGTTTCCCGGGCCATGGTCGATATGGTAGCCACTTAGATCCCCATCCATCTTCACTTCCTCCTGGCTAGCCTGATCCCCCTTTCTCCGATTTCCTCAACGCCATACTCTCACATTATCAAGTCCACGCGCTGCATCTGGATCCTCAATCTATCACCCTCCTTGCTGTCTTTGCCTTCCTCTGTGAGGCCATGGTGGGAACCACCCCTTCCATGTCCTTGTTTCGCCATTTCTTCTCTCTTCACCAGATCGACGCCCGACAGTGCTCAGGGTGCGTGGCCTTTGAGGCTGTAGCGGCAGTAGCCGGATCGGGCATCAACTTCAAGCTTTCGCCAGCTGTAAGTCGATTTCAAAAGTTGTGGGTGTTCGTGGACGCTGGCGTGCTCAGCTCCTTGCTCATGCTTCCTCGAATGCCAGTCGTACCCAGCTCTGGTTGGGGGCACGTGAAGCTTGTTGACAATTGGCTCACCCATGTTTGGTGTCGGTTGGCCAGGTTGAAGAAGCTTGGGGTGACGGCGCCAATGGTGGTGAAGGAGTTCATTCGGTGTCGAATTGCTCTGCTCCAGCATCATTCTTGACAAATGTGGGCCTTCGCCGGCAGCGGGGACCCCATGAGGCTCCACGTGCCTGCGCTTCCTTCCAAGATGCTATGCACGGTACTCGAGCTCCTAACGGGTGACCCCGCACCAACCACGCTTCCGGAGGAGGGCTGCCTCCTGTACTGTTTCTTGAACAAGGAGGACCATGTGAGGCAGATGACCCGTTTTGATGAGTGGGGGCTGCGCCCTGCAGGCCTTGAAGGGTCCCATGAGAACCCCGTCTTCGTGGATCCTTTGCCCGCCGACCCTGTGGCACATGCCCCAAATGTGGGAGCAGGGGGGCGAATGCTGCCAGGTTCCGCTGGGATTACTTCTGGGGATCCGGCATCAACATGCGCTCCCAAGGCGACCGCCCCTGAGGCTCCGACCGGCGCCCCTGAGGTGGCCCCTGAAGGGCTAGCACCACCCGACGCTCCTGAGGCCACAGGCCCCAAAGCTCGAGTGAGTGGTCCTGACGTGGCGACCAGAGAGCTGGCATAGGCCGACACTCCAGAGGCCGCCGCCCCAGGAGCCCCGTCGAGCGCCCTAGGTGCTAATGGCCATGCCCCACACCTTGATTGGCTTCGCATGAACCTTGAGGCACTCTGCAAGTGGAAAGGATCTCCAAGCTGCTGTGGCGACGCCTACCAGCCGCTGAAGCAGAGGAAATACATAGCCATAGATATGTAAGTACCTTATCTTCATGTTTTCCTGTGTGTCGCATCCTTTCCTAACAATGGCTCCTCAGGATCCCTTCGGCTATGGCGGCGACGTCTCTTAAGTAGAAACCCCCGCAGGTCCTCGGCTCGCTCTTGATTTCAGGCCCCTCGCACCATACCCTCGCACGAGGCGCGAGGCTGGTCCAAGAGGCGGTCGCACCATCGAGGGGCCACGAGCCTGTGCTTCTAGCATCCTTCCTTCACGGTTCAGCCTGGGGTGCAGAAGGCATGCCGAGGGCTCCACCATTGGTCATCAGTGGTGGCTAGGTTATCCCAGCATCGACTTTGTCTTCAAGCAGCAAGAACGCGCCACCCAGCACCTCTGCCGAGGCTCGAAAGGTGGCGGGGAAGGCACCAGCCTCCAGCCCGCTATCGGGGGCCCCCAGTGTGAAGGATGGGCTTGGACACGCGCTGGAAATCGCGCATGAGCGTAGCACCATCTGCCACGAGCTTTTTCTGGAGGCGATGGGTGCGTTGAGCTGCCTTAGAGAAGAGCTTGCTCATGTCGACGCCCGCCTTGAGACGGAGGACCTTCGCCTGGCGCACGAATGGCACCAGTTGAAGGTTGCCATCAACCTTGGGCATCTTCAACATGAGTGCGCTAGTGCAAGTGCCACGCTGTCCCTTATGACCTCTCGTGAGGCTTGTGCCCGGGCCCTGGAGGAGGCCAAAGGGGCCGACCGTCGCTTTGAGGTTGCCGAGGAGCACGAGCGGGAACTCCAAGCCTCGAACGCTTCCCTTGAGTAGCGGATCGAAGCGTGCAGGGCCGTCTTGGCCGCAACACTGAGTGGGGTACCTCCCAAAGAGAAGGAGATCCAGAAACGCAGGGAGACGTTGGCACTAGAGGCCCTGGAGCACAGCCTGGTGCTTGAGCGGCTACAGGTAAGGGAGCACCAAGTAGCCATTGCTGAGGATGCCGTTGTCACACGGGAAGCCAATATCTAGGAGGACATTGATCGGAGGCTGATGAAGGCTCGCGTAGCTCTCGCCGATGAGCACCCCTAAAGCTGGAGCTCCTGGAAGCTGATGCTAAGGGAAGGACCGCCGCCCTTAGAACAAAGCTGGATGAGGCGGAGCAGCACGAGAGGGCCACTGAGGCAGCTCAGGCTTCTGCCCAGGCTAACTTGGCCTCCACACGCGCCAATTTGCTCTCACTCCAGCAGCAGATCGAGGGTGTCGTGTCCCTCGCGAAGAAGAATGCGAATGAAGCGTGCCGTCGCCAGACGCTACAGCGCGAGTACGCTTCAATGCTCCAGGCTCTCAGGGTGAAGGTCAACCGAGGCTTGAGCACCATCTGCAAGGAGAGCGCCCCACACCCGCTCGAGGTTGACTACGCCAGCCACCTCCGCTTTTCACCGATGTCGTGACCCGCCTGGAGGACCGGGCTGTGAGAGCTCGCAAGCTCGTTGAGGAGAGGAAACGGGGCCTTCTCGGGGGCATGTTCTCATGCGTCTTCAGTCACCTCTAGAACCTTGATCCCCACTTCGACTTCAATGCCGCCATAGCCCCCGTGCCCGGGGTTATCCGGGACAACCTAGCATACTGGGTGGATGGTGTTGTGGATGCCCTGGTCGCAGAGTTCGACCCCGATGATGACGCGGCTGTGATCGTGGCAGATGAAGAAGGTACGGATGACGATGACGAAGACGACACCAGTCGCATAGTAGGTACCATGGATGAAGGCGACGAGGATGGCGCTGGGGGTAGCGCTTCCAGCTAGGACTACATTCCCTTTTCCTTAACCTGTATGCAAAAAACTTTGACACGGCCCCGCAGGGCGTGAAAGCATTTTGACGGGGGAGCCCCTTGTAATGTATGAACTAATGTTATGTCTTCCAAAATAGGACTTCAGATGTGCTGTCGCGAGCTTGTGAGCTCCCGAGCAGGGTTGTTGTTGCGACTTATCTTGGTTTTAGTAGGCCTTGAGCGGGTCTTGAGGTCGCAGACGTGCCTTCCTCCTGAGGCGAGTCCTTCGGGGCTCGCGAGGTTTTAGGTCTCCCGAGGGGCTTGCTGGCCCGCCTGAGAGGGCCTCGCGAGGAGCCGATCGTCGGACCACGACAAGGTATCCGCGAGGCAACTTCATCCTTGGACCCTCGGGAGGGCCTGCTCACCGTCTGAGCTGGCCCAAACATGCTTGGCGCGCACATACCACGCCCAGTCCCTACTCGTGGGGGCTCGCAGGGGGGTAGCAGCATGGCTCCACCAGCAGCCCCGTATGGACCATCTTCACCCGCAAACATTCACGACCCTCGCGAGGGTCCAAGCCTCACGAGGCGGACAACGTAAGACCTCCTCACGGGCAGCCTCACCAGGCTGGCTCGCGGGAGGCAGAGAGATCAAGGCAAGGGGCGCCTCACGAGGTTTCTGTGACGCAAGCCGTGACGACTGGAGCCAGGCGGGCGCCAGCGTGCAGTGTCCTCGTTTCCTCTTTGGTGCTGAAGGGGACAGCGCAGATGAGTAGTCCCGTGGCATCAGGCAAAAGTTTTCATATCAGTGCAACAAGACTAAGACCAACAAGATGGTAGGACGGAGGTTGCCGTGGAGCCCAAGATGGCATCACCACTAGAGACTTTGGTAGGCGAAGACTACTTTTGTCAGGATAGCTTGTACAAGTTGACTCCCTTCGAATTTGGCCGTTGTGGGATCCCTTCCCGTTCAATATTTGGGAAGAGGACCAGGGACTTTATAAATAAGACTAGCCACCAACATAGGGAGACATCTGATTCGAACCTAGATCGGATCTGTATTACCCCAGCCACTCAAGTTCACTAAGCACAAGAACACCTCTCCTCGCGAGGCTATTCTTCCCTTGTAACTGTTCATCCTCAGCTCAAGAGGCAATCCTCCACACCACACTGGAGTAGGGTATTACACCACAACGGTGGCCGGAACCAGTATAAATCTTGTGTCTTGTGTCAAGTTTCATCGCATTCAGATTCCATTTGATGCCCCAACGGATAACTATCGTGACAATATAGTCGGTCAAATCGCCAGACATTTTCGGTCTCCGAAAACCGTTGCCGAGCTTTCCCTCTCTTCCTTCCCTAGAACGTCTACACAGTCCACTACGCACCGCCAGGCCCAACCTAACCTCTCTCGTCAGCCCACGGCTCTCCTCGCGTGCGCGTCCGAAAACTCCCCCGAACCCACCCAGACAGTCGTCACCGTTGTGTCCGGATCATCCCCAAACGTCTATAAAACATCTTCGTTTTCTTAATTGGACTCCCCTAGTCTATTCTTTCTCGACCATCCCATTCTAATCGGGTGATCCAAATTTCCCTCTTTTCTCTATTTATTGTCCAACCTCGTATCTAATCTAGACTAACCCTAAAAGCTAGCAGGTTTGTCCCATCCCTTCGCCGCCTCCACTTGTCCTCGGGATCCTCCCAGATCTCATCGTCCAACAACGCACGGCCAAAGCTCCACCTTATCGATCCCCATCAAGCCTCCACCAATCCATCCCCGCCTTGTTCCAGGAGCCTGGGTGCTCGAGCGAGGGCTCCCGCAACCCAGCACCTCGTCCCGATCTAGCAGGAGAGGAGCTCCTCCCGTGTGCGCTGATACGTCTCCGTCGTATCTATAATTTTTGATTGTTCCATGCCAATATTCTACAACTTTCATATACTTTGGGCAACTTTTTATACTATTTTTGGGACTAACATATTGATCCAGTGCCTAGTGCCAGTTCCTGTTTGTTGCATGTTTTTTGTTTCGCAAAATCTCCATATCAAACGAAGTCCAAACGGGATAAAAATTGACGGAGATTTTTTTTGGAATATATATGATTTTTGGGAAGAAAAATCCACGCGAGACGGTGCCCGAGGTGGCCACGAGGTAGGGGGCGCGCCTGGCCCCTTGGGCGCGCCCCTAACCCTCGTGGGCCACCCGTAAGGTGGTTGGTGCCCTTCTTTCTCCGCAAGAAAGCTAATTTCCGGACAGAGATCGTGTTAAAATTTCAGCCCAATCGGAGTTACGTATCTCTAGGAATATAAGAAACGGTGAAAGGGAAGAATCTGAGAATGCAGAAATAGAGAGAAACAGATAGAGACAAAAGAGACAGATCCAACCTCGGAGGGGCTCTCTCCCCCCCCCCCCCCCCCCCCCCCCCCCCCCCCCCCCCCCCCCCCCGGTGGCACCGGAGTGCCACCGGGGCCATCATCATCACCGCGATCTACACCAACACCTCCGCCATCTTCACCAACATCTCCATCACCTTCCCCCCTCTATCTACAGCCGTCCACTCTCCCGCAACCCGCTGTACCCTCTAATTGAACATGGTGCTTTATGCTTCATATTATTATCCAATGATGTGTTGCCATCCTATGATGTCTGAGTAGATTTTCGTTGTCCTATCGGTGGTTGATGAATTGCTGTGATTGATTTAATTTGCTTGTTGTTATGTTGATATCCTTTGGTGCTCATCATACTATTGTGCGCGTGGATCACACCCTAGGGTTAGTTGTATGTTGATAGGACTATGTATTGGAGGGTAAAAGTGACAGAAGCTTCAACCTAGCATAGAAATGGATGCATACGGGATTGAAGGGGGACCAATATATCTTAATGCTATGGTTGGGTTTTACCTTAATGAACATTAGTATTTGCGAATGCTTGCTAATAGTTCCAATCATAAGTGCATAGAATTCCAAGTCAGGGATGGCATGCTAGTAGTGGCCTCTCCCACATAATACTTGCTATCGGTCTAGTAAAGTAGTCAATTCCTTAGGGGCAATTTCGCAACTGCTACCACCACTTTTCCACACTCGCTATATTTACTTTATTGTTTCTTTATGTAAACAGCCCCTACTTTTTATTTACGTACTCTTTATTATCTTGCAAACCTATCCAACAACACCAACAAAGTACTTCTAGTTTCATACTTGTTCTAGGTAAAGCGAACGTCAAGCGTGTGTAGAGTTGTATCGGTGGTCGATAGAACTTGAGGGAATATTTGGTCTACCTTTAGCTCCTCGTTGGGTTCGACACTCTTACTTATCGAAAACTGTTGCAATCCCCTATACTTGTGGGTTATCAAGACCATTTTCTGGCGCCGTTGCCGGGGAGCAATAGCGTGGGGTGAATATTCTCATGTGTGCTTGTTTTCTTTATCAATAAGTAATTTTTATTTGATGTTCTTAGTTGTTTTCTATCTTCAGTTATGGGTAGGAAATGCAAAATACCAAAAAAATTAGTTGTACCTACTAAACCAATGGTTGAAGAACCACTCAAAATCTATCACACTACTGAAGCTTATTACTTGGATCATCTTCGATCCCTATGTGCTCGTGCTGAAACCCCAACAAGCTTAGTTGAGGGAAAATCTTTAGATGAGCATGCTTGTTATGTGCGACACCGAATATCTGAAAAAGGGAAAACTTTACTGGATCAAATTCATCGTTGGCAATGTTATGCTTGGAATTTATCTGAAATATATTATTATACTTCTTGTTCTGAAGACCCTAAGAAACACCTTACCTAAAAATGTTTGTTTAGTGATAATGGAATCGTATCCTCTTATGCTAAGGGTGTTTATAGTTACTATGATGTTCAACAAATTGATGAATTTGTTGCTTTTAAGGGTGCTTACAAAATTGCTTCTTCGATTGAAAAGTATGATGCTACTCTTTACAAATCTGAAAATTTTGCCATACTTAAATATTGCTATGATAATTATGCTTCTAATGCCTATGTTGAACTATATATTGCGTACTACTCCGCTATCCAAGAAGAGACTAATATTTTGCAGGAGTCTATTGTAATGCCCTCGATGCGGCTATATCTCCCATGTGTCGAAGCACGACTTAGAGGCATAACCGCATTGAAAGCAATGTCGCAAGTGAGGTAATCTTCACAACAACCCATGTATGGCTTAAAATCACCGCTTCACACAAAACATGAATAAAGAATTACATCATCCAGATACAATCAAGGTTCGACTACGGAACCAAAATAAAAGAAGACTACCCCAAATGCTACACAGATCCCCGATCGACCCCAACTGGGCTCCACTACTGATCGACTAGAACGAAACAACACACAGGACAAGATCTTCATAGGGCTCCTCTTTGAGCTCGGTTACGTCACCTGCATGATATCATCGGCAACTGCAAACTGGTTTTGGAAGTATCTGTGAGTCATGGGGACTCAGCAATCTCACACCCTCACGATCAAGACTATTTAAGCTTATAGGAAGGGTAAAAGGTATGATGTGGAGCTGCTGCAAGCGACTAGCATATATGGTGGCTAACATACGCAAAAGAGAGCGAGAAGAGAAGGCAAAAGCACGGTCGAGAAACTATGATCAAGAAGTGATCTTAGAGCAACCTACGTCAAGCATAACTCCAACACTGTGTTCACTTCCCGGATTCCGCCGAGAAGAGACCATCACGGCTACGCACGCGGTTGATTTATTTTAATAAAATAAACTTCAGGTTTTCTACAACTGGACATTAATAAATTCCCATCTTCCCATAACCACGGGCACGGCTTTTGAAAGTTCAAATCCCTGTAGGGGTGTCCCAACTTAGCCCATCACAAGCTCTCACGATCAACGAAGGATATTCCTTCTCCCAAGACAATCCGATCAGGCTCGGCATCCCGGTTACAACACATCCTCGACAATGGTAAAACAAGTCCAGCAAGACCGCCCGATGTGCCGACAAATCCCGATAGGAGCTGCACATATCTCGTTCTCAGGGCAACACCGGATGAACACTACATACAACTAAAACCAACCCTCAAGTTTCCCCGAGGTGGCGCTACAAGTGGCTCTGTTTTGGACCAACACTCAGAGGAGCACTGGCCCGGGGGGGTTAAAATAAAGTTGACCCTCGGGATCGCGACTCCCAAGGGAAAAGTAGGTGGTGGTGAGGCAAATGGTAAAACCAAGGTTGGGCCTTGTTGGAGGAGTTTTATTCAAAGCGAACTGTCAAGGGGTTCCCATTATAACCCAACCGTGTAAGGAACGCAAAATCCGGGAACATAACACTGATATGACGGAAACTAGGGCGGCAAGAGTGGAACAAAACACCAGGCATAAGGCCGAGCCTTCCACCCTTTACCAAGTATATAGATGCATTAATTAAATAAGAGATATTGTGATATCCCAACAAATATCCATGTTCCAACAAGGAACAAACTCCAATCTTCACCTGCAACTAGCAACGCTATAAGAGGGGCTGAGCAAAGCGGTAACATAGCCAAACAACGGTTTACTAGGACAAGGTGGGTTAGAGGTTTGACATGGCAATATGTGAGGCATGATATAGCAAGTGGTAGGTATCGCAGCATAGGCATAGCAAAAGACCGAGCAACTAGCAAGCAAAGATAGAAGTGATTTCGAGGGTATGGTCATCTTGCCTGCAAAGTTCTCAGAGTTGACTTGATCCTCGTAAACGTACTCAACGGTCTCCTCGAACACATAGTCGTCTCCCGGCTCTACACAAGCAAGAACAACAGGCAAAGGGAGACACATTCAACCACGTGCAATGCTCAAACAACATGATGCAAAACATAGTATGATATGCAGAATGCAACATGTGATGCATATGCATGATTTGGAAAAGAATGATTGAACCTGGCCTCAACTTGGAAATACAAGAGTGCCACTGGAAAGGGGAGGTGATTTCGGTCGAAATCGATATAAAGATCACCGGAATCGGATGCACGGTTTGGAAATGGCAAGCAAAACAAATATGGCACCGGTCTGCGATTAACAGCATGAGGCCATATAAATGTATCAAGATAAATAAGCTACTACACTCAAACATATCAACAAAATGCATGGCAGGCATCCACTCATGATGAGACAAAAGATGAACACTGAGCTACGGCTAATTCACTCATTACAGGTTCAAACAAACATGGCAAAAGTGCAAAAGACAACATGTCAGGAATTTATCATCAGGAAGCAATCTTTAGAGCATGAAAACTACATGCTACAGGAACATATCATGGCAAATCAAGGAATGGCATGAAGCTACTCAAAGCATATAACAAAAGTCCCTTAGTGACCATGAGCCAAAAGGGATCAGAAAGTACAATTGCAAGCATGTGAACATAGCAAAAACATAAACAGATTCAGACTTGGTGAAAAACTGGAGCATGGCAAAACAGATAACGAGTAGGCATGTTTACGAGCTTGATGCACTCACTATGAGGCATTGCATGACAAACTAATCATACACCCAGCAAATAGACATGGCATAGAAGCTAGACATGGCAAGAACAACAACATAACATGCATGGATCAACAACAACAAGCTCGGCAAAATTGCTAAACATGTTGACAATCTGCCAGGAACATTTTATAGCAAAAGTAGAGCTTGATTGACTCAAGCTAGGTTGCTCCATAAATGCAAACAAAGAAATCGATGGATAGAGCACCACAATATGTACAAAACATCCTTACTGATAATGCTCAAAAGAGGCACGGATCACTAGGAAAAACATGAACACATGCCATAAAAATTACTGCAGGACAAGGACTTTGTGAAATTCTAAGTCCCTGAAATCAGCAACATTAAGTAAGCTACTTTGCATGCTTGTGCTAGTCACCACAAAGATCACAAAAATACATGGCATACACCCCTGTAAAGATGGCATGACATTCTTCAAAACACATGTAGAGCTCAGGATCATAGCATGCACACATTAATCATGGCAAAAATGACAAAAGTGCATAAGCTGAAATAGATCTGAAACTATCATCACATAGACCTCTTCCAATAGCATTTCGGGCATCAAGATGAGCTCAAGTGAAAATGATGCAATGATATGAAATGAAGCACTCGTTGAGACGAACATTTCTATATGCTGGATGCACGAATCGGAGCCACGGTGATGAAGTTATGATGCGATGAAGAATGCAAAAAAATTTGGGTTCTAGGGACTTAGACGAAAATTAGACCTCTGAGAAGTCAACGGGATGAAGCGGTGTGGGAAGACGAGATCTGGGACGGGGACGTTGCGTTTGGATGGCGGGGTTGGTGGATCTGGTCCCGCTTCTTCTCCGGATCCGGCGGACGCAGATCTCCGGCGAGGACGAGAATTCCGGCGAGGGCGTGGACTCCGGCGAGAGACGACGAGGTACGCGGCAGCCGGAGCGAGGCAAGGCGACGGCCGGCCGGCGGAGGAGGCGGCAGGGCCGAGCGGCGCGAGATGGCGGCGCGGTGGCGAAGAAGTCGGCCGGGCGGCGGAGATGGCGCTAGCCAGCGGCGGCAGGAGGCAACCGGCGCTGCGGCGGCGGGAGGCGTTATGCCTCGGGCATGGCCAGGCGCGGGCGGCATGCTCGCAGCTAGGCGCGGGCGGCGCGGCGTTTCACGTGGGGCGCGGGCGGCGGACATTGCAGGCCGGGGAGGGCCCGCCCCGGGCCTCGCGGGCCGTGGCGGCGCGCTGAGGCCAAGCGCGGACAGGTGGCAGCACAGGGTTGGCTGAGGCGGCGGTGCGGGGTGACGTGGCAGGCTCCTATTGGCTGTAACGACGTGGCGGTGGTAGCGGACATGACCGGGCGCGGAGGAGAAATGTCCGGCGGCGCGAGGAGGACGAAGTTAGGGTTTCACCCGCGATTTCGGGGAGGAGATCTATATAGAGGTAGAGGATGCTAGGAGAGTCCAAATGAGGTGGGGTTTGCGGCCACACGATCGTGATCGAACGACCTAGGTGATGGAAGAGGTTTAGGTGTGTTTTGGGCCACTTTGGAGGGGTGTTGGGCTGCAACACATACGAGGCCTTTTCGGTCCCTCGGTTAACCGTTGGAGTATCAAACGAAGTCCAAATGGCACGAAACTTGACAGGCGGTCTACCGGTAGTAAACCAAGGCCGCTTGGCAAGTCTCAGTCCAATCCGAAAATGTTTAACAACCGCACACAAAAAAGAGGTAGAAAGGGACACCGGAGGACATAGGAGCGCCGGAATGCAAAACGGACACCGGCGAAAATGCTCGGATGCGTGAGACGAACATGTATGCAAATGAAATGCACATGATGACATGATATGAGATTCATGACACGCAAGCAATGACAAGGAAACAACAGCAAATAACTGGAGGACACCTGGCACATCGGTCTCGGGGCGTTACATCTATGGAAGAAGAAATTGATGAAACTGTGAGCTCATTGGATGAAAAAGATGATGAGGAGAGCGAAGAACAAAAGGAGGAAGAGCGGATTAGCTACCCGTGCCCACCTTCTACTGAGAGTAAATCTTCAACTCATACATTGTTTAATTTCCCTTCGTGCTTACCGGAGGATGATTGCTATGATGATTGTTATGATCCCGTTGATCTTTTGAAATATCCCGTTTTGATGATGCTTGCTATGCTTGTGGCCAAGATGCCAATATGAATTATGCTTATGGAGATGAACTTGCTATAGTTCCTTATGTTAAACATGAAATTGTTGCTTTTGCACCCACACATGATAGTCCTATTATCTTTTTGAATTCTCCAAACTACACTGTATCGGATAAGTTTGCTCTTATTAAGGAATATATTGATGGCTTGCCTTTTACAGTTGCACATGATGATTTTGATGAATATAATATGCATGTGCTTTCTGCTCCTACTTGCAATTATTATTAGAAAGGAACTATATCTCCACCTCTCTATGTTTCCAATATGATAAAATTACAAGAAACTGTTTATACTATGCATTGACCTTTACTCTGTGTGCATGAATTGTTCTTTTATGAAATGTTGATGCATAGGAAGAGAGTTAGACTTATTCATTACATGATATATGTTACCTTGTGCTCACCACTAAATTACAAATCTTTGTTAATTAAAATTGGCTTTGATATACCTTGGGATCCGGGTGGATCCATTACTTGAGCACTATATGCCTAGCTTAATGGATTTAAAGAAAGTGCTGCCAGGGAGACAACCCGGAAGTTTTAGAGAGTCATTTATTTCTGTTGTGTGCTTTTATCAAGTTTAGAAATAAAAATAATGTGCCAAGGTTTGCCTTTAGGATGCTTACATTTGCTTGATGATTTGTACGGTGCAGGACAGAAACTTTGGCTGTAGTGCGCGATTTTACATTTTTAGCTGGAACGTCAAATAGTTCTGATTAGTTTTGCACTGTCTTCCTATAATTTTTTTTATTTTTCCTAATTTTGGTAGAATTTTTCAAGTATCATAAGTATGTTGAATGTTCAGATTATTACAGACTGTTCTGCTTTAGACAGATTCTGTTTTTGATGCATAGTTTGCTTGTTTTGAGGAAACTATCAATTTATATTAGTGGATTAAGCCATGGAAAAGTTATATTACAATATACACAATGCGAAAACAAAATATGAATTGGGTTGCAATAGTACTTATAGTATTGATTTGCTTTATTATACTAATGGATCTTACCGAGTTTTCTCTTGAAGTTTTGTGTGGATGAAGTTTTTGATGATCGAGAAGGTCTCGATGTGAGAAGAAGGAAGAGAGGCAAGAGCTCAAGCTTGGGGATGCCCGAGGCACCCCAAGTAAGTATTCAAGTAGACTCAAGCGTCTAAGCTTGGGGATGCCCCGGAAGGCAACCCCTCTTTCTTCAACAAGTATCAGTATGTTTTTGGATTCGTTTCGTTCATGCGGTATGTGCAATCTTGGAGCGTCTTTTGCATTTAGTTTTCTTTTTTCTTATATGCACCATGATGGTATGATATAGTCCTTGGTTGATTTATATAATTCTCATTGCACTTCACTTACATCTTTTGAGTATGGCTTTATAGAATGCTTCATGTGCTTCACTTATATCATTTGAAGTTTGGATTGCATGTTTCCCTTTACATAGACAACCGCCATTTGTAGAATGCTCTTTTGCTTCACTTAGATTTGTTAGAGCATGGGCATATCTTTTGTAGAAAGAATGAAACTCTCTTGCTTCACTTATATCTATTTAGAGAGATGATAGTAATTGGTCATTCACATGGTTAGTCATAAAATCCTACATAAAACATGTAGATCACTGAATATGATATGTTTGATTCCTTGCAATAGTTTTGCGGTATAAAGATGGTGATATTAGAGTCATGCTAGTAGGTAGTTGTGGATTAGTAGAAATACTTGGGTTGAGATTTGTGATTCCGTAGCATGCATGTATGGTGAACCGTTATGTAACGAAGTTGGAGCATGAGGTATTTATCGATTGTCTTACTTATGAGTGGCGGTCGGGGACGAGCGATGGTCTTTTCCTACCAATCTATCCCCCTAGGGGCATGCATAGTAGTACTTTGCTTCGAGGGCTAATAAACTTTTGCAATAAGTATGTGAGTTCTTTATGACTAATGTAGAGTCCATGGATTATATGCACTCTCACTGCTAGCCTCTCTAGTATCGCACAACTTTCGCCGGTACCATAAACCCACCATATACCTTCCTCAAAACAGCCACCATACCTACCTATTATGGCATTTCCATAGCCATTCCAAGTATATTGCCATGCAACTTTCATCATCATCATATACATGACTTGAGCATTCATTGTCATATTGATTTGCATGATCGTAAGATAGCTAGCATGATGTTTTCATGGCTTGTCCGTTTTTTGATGTCATTGCTACGCTAGATCATTGCACATCCCGGTACACCGCCGGAGGCATTCATATAGAGTCATACTCTGTTCTAGACATTGGGTTGTA
This sequence comes from Triticum urartu, assembly GCF_003073215.2. NCBI lineage: Eukaryota > Viridiplantae > Streptophyta > Magnoliopsida > Poales > Poaceae > Triticum > Triticum urartu. Next base: position 300,604,270 of record NC_053024.1, on the reverse strand, counting down.
AGTAAATAAAAGTGTGATGATCATCATTATTAGAGCATTGCCCCAGTGAGGAAAGGATGATGGAGACTATGATTCCCCCATAAGTCGGGATGAGACTCCGGACTTTACAAAAAAATAAAAGAGGCCAAAGAAGCCCAAATAAAAAAAGAGGCTAAAGAAGCCCACCAAAAAAATAAAAAAAATAAAAAAATAAAAAAATGAGAGAAAAAGAGAGAAGGGGCAATGTTACTATCCTTTTATCACGCTTGTGCTTCAAAGTAGCACCATGTTCTTCATATAGAGAGTCTCTTGAGTTATCACTTTCATATACTAGTGGGAATTTTCATTATAGAACTTGGCTTGTATATTCCGATGATGGGCTTCCTCAAACTCCCGAGGTCTTCATGAGCAAGCAAGTTGGATGCACACCCACTTAGTTTCAGTTTGAGCTTTCATACACTTATAGCTCTAGTGCATCCATTGCATGGCAATCCCTACTCACTCACATTGATATCTATTGATGGGCATCTCCATAGCCCGTTGATACACCTAGTTGATGTGAGACTATCCTATCCTTTTTGTCTCCTCCACAACCACCATTCTATTCCACCTATCGTGCTATGTCCATGGCTCACACTCATGTATTGCGTGAAAGTTGAAAAGGTTTGAGAATGTCAAAAGTATGAAACAATTGCTCGGCTTGTCATCGGGGTTGTGCATGACGTGAATATTTTGTGTAGTGAAGATGGAGCATAGCCAGACTATATGATTTTGTAGGGATAACTTTCTTTGGCCATGTTATTTTGAAAAGACATGATTGCTTTATTAGTAGGCTTGAAGTATTATTGTTTTATGTCAAATGATAGACTATTGCTTTGAATCACTCGTATCTTAATATTCATGCCATGTTTAGATTACATGATCAAGATTATGCTAGGTAGAATTCCACATCAAAAATTATCTTTTTTATCAATTACCTACTCGAGGACGAGCAGGAATTAAGCTTGGGGATGCTAATACGTCTCCGTCGTATCTATAATTTTTCATTGTTCCAATGCCAATATTGTACAACTTTCATATACTTTTGGCAAATTTTTATACTATTTTTGGGACTAACATATTGATCCAGTGCCCAGTGCCAGTTCCTATTTGTTACATGTTTTTTGTTTCGCAGAATATCCATATCAAACGAAGTCCAAATAGGATAAAAATTGACGGAGATTTTTCTGGAATATATATGATTTTTGGGAAGAAAAATCCACGCGAGAGGGTGCCCGAGGTGGCCACGAGGTAGGGGGGCGCGCCTGCCCCCCTGGGCGCGCCCCTAACCCTCGTGGGCCACCCGTAAGGCGGTTGGTACCCTTCTTTCGCTGCAAGAAAAGTAATTTCCAGATAGTGATCGTGTTAAAATTTCAGTCCAATCGGAGTTACGGATCTCCGGAAATATAAGAAATAGTGAAAGGGAATAATCTGAGAATGCAGAAACAGAGAGAAACAGAGAGAGACAGAGAGACAGATCCAATCTTGGAGGGTCTCTCCCCCCCCCCCCACCGCTTCCGGTGGCACCGGAGTGCCACCGGGGGCCATTATCATCACTGCGATCTACACCAACACCTCCGCCATCTTCACCAACATCCCCATCACCTTCCCCCCTCTATCTACAGCGGTCCACTCTCCCGCAACCCGATGTACCCTCTACTTGAACATGGTGCTTTATGCTTCATATTATTATGCAATGATGTGTCGCCATCCTATGATGTTTGAGTAGATTTTCGTTGTCCTATCGGTGGTTGATGAATTGCTATGATTGATTTAATTTTCTTGTTGTTATGTTGCTGTCCTTTGGTGCCCATCATATTATTGCGTGCGTGGATCACACCCTAGGGTTAGTGGTATGTTGATGGGACTATGTATTGGAGGGCAAGATTGACAGAAGCTTCAACCTAGCATAGAAATTCATGCATACGGGATTGAAGGGGGATCAATATATCTTAATGCTATGGTTGGGTTTTACCTTAATGAATATTAGTAGTTGTGGATGCTTGCTAAGAGTTCCAATCATAAGTGCATAGAATTCCAAGTCAGGGATGACATGCTAGCAGTGGCCTCTCCCAGATAATACTTGCTATCGGTCTAGTAAAGTAGTCAATTGCTTAGGGGTAATTTCACAACTCCTACCACCACTTTTCCACACTCGCTATATTTACTTTATTGTTTCTTTATCTAAACATCCCCTACTTTTTATTTACATACTCTTTATTATCTTGCAAACCTATCCAACAACACCTATAAAGTACATCTAGTTTCATACTTGTTCTAGGTAAAGCGAACGTCAAGCGTGCGTAGAGTTGTATCGATGGTCGATAGAACTTGATGGAATATTTGTTCTACCTTTAGCTCCTTGTTGGGTTCGACACTCTTACTTATCGAAAACTGTTGCAATACCCTATACTTGTGGGTTATCATGCGCCTCCACTCAACCCCGTCGCCCTTTGCCTTCGTCCTGCACTACCAGCAGCAACAGCACCACGAGCTCTAGTTCACCTTGCTGCCGTAAGGAACCGGCGTCCCGCAGCCGGATCCGTCAAGTTCCCTACCCGCTCGACCTCCGAGGTGCCATGGACGACGTCCCCGCCACCGCGTTGTGCTACCTCCCGCGAACCAGCAACCCGTCCTTGTCGCCACCTCGACCGCCCCTATCCTCCTCGAGCTCCTCATCGGCGACAAGAGCCACCAGCTGGCCTGCGGGGTCCTGCTGCCGGCGACCACGCCCATGACCAGGACCGACCTTGTCCCGCTCCTCTCCTCCCTGTCTCCCTTCTTCCTCATGCTTCTCTCTCACATCTGTCTCTCACAGGAAACCACCTTGGCCGCCGCCCGTTCGTAGTCCGTCGCCATCGTCCTCGCCCTGCTGACCTCACCGGAGACCTCCTGCGCCACGCCCGCTGGTCTCTGCCCTGCATCCCGCGGCCAGCCACACCATGTCCCGCTCGCCGTGCCCGTTGACTTCATCGCCCCATGCATGGGCCGCGAGGGCGCCAAGGCCCAGCGCCGCGCGCCTTGCCAGCCCATCACAACGAGGCTGCGCCTGTCTTCCTCACGGGCCACAAGCCACGGCCGGCCCAGCTTCCCTCCAAGGCCCAGCGCCTTCACCAACTGGGCTTGGCCCATGGTGAGACGTCCCCAGTCCTGCGCCCAGTGCACTGTGCATCCCAGTCCGCCTCAGTTTCGGCCCATGCATGTTTTTTTCCCTTGCTGTGAATTTATCTAATTTCCAGAGTTGTCTGTTTTACAGATTAGTCCCTCTAGTTCATGCATATAATAACCTCACAACCGTTAAACAAACTTTATATGAAACATGCTTAGAATTTTGCCTAGTTTGGTAATATGCAACTTTCATGCATGTTAAAAATGTTAAAAATGCTGTTTGTTTAAATTTTCTCAAATGCCATGTTAAAATGCTTTAATTCATAACTAATTAACCGTAGCTCCAAATTTAATAAACTTTATATGTAAATGGGGTAGAAAATGCCTAGTTTAACATCATGTACTTACTTTGCATGTTTAACAACTCTAAAATATGGTTTAGGGAAGAACAGTACCAAATTCATAATATGCATATGGGGATCTTCCAGAATTGTTGTTTGTTGTTCCGACCTCATTTTAACTTGTCTAGATAGGGAGTTTAATTATGCTTCACCTCTTGCCATGTTTAACAACATTTAATATTGTTGGGTACATAAACGGGAGAGAACTAAATAATTGTTGTGGTGTTTTGTCAATATGCATCCCGTTGCATATTGAGCTCCACTTAATTTGTAGTACTGTTTGTGCATATTGCCATGCCATGCCTCTTTAAACCGGACATGCATCATACTTGGTTGCGCAGCATGCCATGTTTATGTGATGGTTGTTTACTATGTTGCTTGCTTCTTTCCGGGTTTCTTCTCTCGCTAGCTTCGGTTTTCATTCCAGAGTTGTGAGGATCCGTCCGACTATGTCCGTTTGTCTTCTTCATAGACTCGTTCTTCTTCCTTGCGGGATCTCAGGCAAGATGACCATACCCTCGAAATCACTTCTATCTTTGCTTGCTAGTTGTCCGCTCTATTGCCATGTTGCGCTACCTACCACTTGTTATATCATGCCTCCCATATTGCCATGCCAGGCCTGTAACCCACCTTTCCTAGCAAACCGTTGTTTAGCTATGTTACCGCTTTTGCTCAGTCCCTCTTATAGCATTGCTAGTTGTAGGTGAAGTTGAAGATTGTTCCATGTTGGGACATGGATATGTTGGGATATCACAATATCTCTTATTTAATTAATGCATCTATATACTTGGTAAAGGGTGGAAGGCTTGGCCTTATGCCTGGTGTATTGTTCCACTCTTGCCCCCTAGTTTCTGTCATACCGGTGTTATGTTCCTTGATTTGGCATTCCTTATGCGGTTGTGTGTTATGGGAACCCCTTGACAGCTCGCTTTGAATAGAAGTCCTATAGCAAGGCCCAACCTTGGTTTTACCATTTGCCTCACCACCACCTACTTCTCCCTTGGGAGTCGCACTCCCGAGGGTCATCTTTATTTAACCCCCCCCCCCCTGGGCCAGTGCTTCTCTAAGTGTTGGTCTAAACCAGGCAGCCTGTGAGGCCACCTCAGGGAATCTTGAGGGTTGGTTTTACTCATAGCTTAACCTATCCGGTGTTGCCATGAGAACGAGATATGTGCAGCTCCTATTGCGATTGTCGGCACATCGGGCGGCTTTGCTGGTCTTGTTTTACCATTGTCGAAATGTCTTATAACTGGGATTCCGAGACTGATCGGGTCTTCCCGGGAGAAGGAATATCCTTTGTTGACCGTGAGAGCTTGTGATGGGCTAAGTTGGGACAGCCTTGTAGGGTTTGAACTTTCGAAATCCGTTCCCACAGTTATGTGGCAGATGGGAATTTGTTAATGTCTGGTTGTAGAGATTTTGACACTTAACTTAATTAAAATGCATCAACTGCGTGTGTAGCCGTGATGGTCTCTTCTCGGAGGAGTCCGGGAAGTAAACATGGTTCTTGTGTTATGCTTGAACGTAAGTAGTTTCAGGATCACTTCTAGTTTCTCGACCGTGTGTTGCTTCTCTTCTCGCTCTCTTTTGCGTAAGTTGGCCACCATATATGCTAGTGCTTGCTGCAGCTCCACCTCACTACCTTTTTCCTACCCATAAGCTTAAATAGTCTTGATCTTGTGGGTGTGAGATTGTTGAGTCATCGTGGCTCACAAATACTTCCAAACAGTTGCAGGTGCCAATGATACCAGAGCAGGTGACGCAACCAAGCTCAAGTGGGAGCTCGATGAAGATCTTATTTGTTGTGTTGTTTCGTTTCCTATTGATCAGTAGTGGTGCCCAGTTGGGACGATCGGGGATCTAGCATCTGGGGATGTCTTCTTTTACTTTGGTTCCATGGTCGGACCTTGATTGTATTCTGGATGATGTATGTTTAACTTGTATTTGTGTGATGTGGCGATTGTAAGCCAACTATTTATCCGTTTCTTATTCAGTACATGGGATTGTGTGAAGATTACCCCTCTTGCGACAAACCTACCATGCGGCTATGCTTCTAAGTCGTGCCCCGACACGTGGGAGATATAGCCTCATTGTGGGTGTTACATGAGATCCCTTCCTGCCTAACATTTGGGAAGAGGAAGAAGGCCACTATAAATAGGACTTAGCCACCACCATAGAAGGGGGATCATTCAGATCATCCTCTCACACACTAGCTCATCAAGCTCAAGAAGACCTCACCTGCTGAGGTTGTTCTCCACTGTACCAATTCATCGTTAGTCTTCGAGGACAATCCACCACAAAGTAGGAGTACGGTTTTACACCGCAAGGTGGCCGGAACCTGGGTAAACTGCTATGTCTATTGTTCATCCAGTTCATCGAGCCACGCAGCGAGGTTAGCGAGTAGGAAGACTGGGGAGGATTAGTTCTTCGCACGCACCCTAGAGTTCGAACCTCTCAAGGGTCTGCGGAAACCCGAATCCGTCAGGCACTGCCTGGGCAGGCCAAGCGGCCAAATGCTCGATGTGAGCCCTCGGATTGTCAGGCATGGAGATGACGGGAGAGCGGCTGGTCGGCTGGAAGAGGAGAGCCCTGAAGCACCCCTACCTAGCCACCAAATGTCAGATTTCGGGTTCCGCAGACCCTTGAGAGGTTCGCACTCTGGCGTGCGTGCAAAGAACTCGTCCTCCGCAGTCTGCCTACTCGCTAATCCCACGACCTAGCTCAACGAACCGAATGGACAAGAGACACAACAATTTACCCAGGTTCGGGCCAGCTTGCAGTGTAAAACCCTACTCCTGCTTTGTGGTGGATTGGCCACGAGGGGCTGAGGATGAACTAGTACAGTGGAGAACGACCTCAGGAGGACAGGTGTTCTTGTGGTCGATGAGCTGGTGGGTGTGAGGATGATCTGACTGATCCCCCTCCTATGGTGGTTGCTAGGTCCTATTTATAGTGGCCTTGCTCCTCTTTCCAACTGAAGGCGGGAAGGGATCCCACATTGGCCAAATTTAAAGGGAGACAACTTGTACATGCTATCGTGACAAAAGTAGTTTTCGCCTCCAAAAGCCTCTGATGGTAACGGCGCGGTGGGAACGGTGATGACCTTCGTCCTGCCGTCCGGGCGGTCTTGGTGTTGTTGCACCGGAATGGAAACCTTTGCTTGATTCCTCGGGACTCCACGACTATGCTTGCCACCTTAGAACCAAAGAGGAAACTAGTACGCCGCTCCCGCCTGGCCTTGGCTGGCATGGCTCACGTCATGTGAACCTCGCAAGGTCCGGCTTGCATAGATATCTCCGCACCTCATGAGCCAGCCTGGGGAGGACGCCCCACGTGGAGTTCTTGGTGTCCTCCGGCTCACGAGGCTTGGCCCCTCATGAGGGTCTTGAGTTGTTGATGTTGAAGTTGGGCCGTACCAGGCCATCAATGGGGCCATGCCGTGGGCCAAAAGCAGGCAAGTCTGGGTACCCCTGTTCCCAGAACACCGACGGATGAGCAGCCTACTTGTTTCTAGGGGAGGTGGGAGGTGTAGATGTGGCCACAAAAGTAGAGCCGACGAGCTGGACGCCACTGGTAGTGAATGCGCTTTGATACGCCGGTGGATGAGTAGTCTAGGGTTTAGAGAGGTGTCGCGGGAAACCACAACCACCTATGGGCCGAGGAGGCCCCTTGCTAGTTCGGCAGGGGGGTGATGTGCTGCGCAAAGAGCAGACGAGCATGGGGCAGCACGACACAGATCACATAGGCAATTTTACCCAGGTTCGGGTGGCTATGAGGCGTAAAACCATACTCCTGATTTGGTGGATTGAGGGTGCAAAGGTGGTGGCGGAGCATAGTACACCTGCCCGGCAGGGTTGCCTCGAGGTAGCAGTGGCTACGCGTGTACGGGGGTGTGAGTTATCCAATCTTCTAACCCTTTCTATGGTTGCCATGGGCCTCTTTTTATAGATCAAGGGGTTACCACAGTGGCAAAGTAGTCATTACGCACTGATAAGATAGCAAACTGTACTATCATACCTAACTCTGCGGGCTGACAGGGCGCATTAAATGCACCGCTCAATGTCACATCGTTGGTTTTGCGACAAGGCTTGCCGGGCTATCTTGCCAGCTCCGCGCCTTCTCGCTTGACACGTCGCAGGACGGGTGTTGTCTGAGGGTTTCTCATGTAGAAAATTGTTGCCATGTGGTGAATGGTTGCCACTTAATCACTTTGTGGCTTGACACCGCACTGATCTATGACATGGGTCGCACTAGTGTGGTTGGTGTCGGTCTCAAAACCGACGGATCTCGGGTAGGGGGTCCCGAACTATGCGTCTAAGGTCGATGGTAACAGGAGACAGGGGAGAAAACGTTTTATCCTAGTTCTGGCCCTCTCTATGGAGGTAATACCATACTCCTGCTTGATTGATATTGATGAATATGAGTATTACAAGAGTTGATCTACCACGAGATCATAGTGGCTAAACCCTTGAGGTCTAGCTTGTATGGCTATGATAATGTCTGTCCTCCGGACTAAGTCCTCTGGTTTATATAAACACCGGGAGGATCTAGGGTTACACAAGGTCGGTTACAAAGAAAGGAATCTACATATTTAGTCGCCAAGCTTGCCTTCCACGCCAAGGAGAGTCCCATCCGGACATGGGTGCAGTCTTCGGTGTTCGTATCTTCACAGCCCATCAGTCCGGCCCATTGCTAACAGGCCGGACGCCCGAGGACCCCTTAGTCCAGGACTCCCTCAGTTGCCCCTGAACCTGGCTTCAATGACAACGTATCCGGCGCGTAGATCTTTCTTCGGCATTGCAAGGCGGGTTCCTCCTTCCGAACTCCAAGATAGTCTTTGGACGTATTGAACGTATCCGGACCTGTAACACACACACACCACACACAACCGCAGAGAGAATATAATATTCCAGGAGTCCAATCTGCTGACAACTTTTTACAACGTGACATCACGCTCACCCGGTTTTTCAATCCGTTTCCTGTCCCGCCGTTCCATGTTTCGAGGCCTGCTTGCTATTGGCACGTTCTATCAAAACAGAGATCGTGTCCCCTTATTGCGGGATTCTCATTAATTCCAGCACGGGTAACCCAACCATTCAGTTGGAAAGATTCCTTAGGAATAGGCAGGCTTTCAGGCTCAGGAGGAGGCGTTTAATCCCCACCGCCTTTATAAAGGAACCAAGGGCCGTCCTTTTTGACGCCAAAATTCTCCTCAGCCTCTCCATCCTCGAGTTCTAGCACCCAAGGATTCGACTTCGTTGCTTCCCCATTATGTCCGGACCCATCCCTCAAGGCCAATGGGAGGCTTCCTCCATTACAGAGGATGATATTGCGAGGCTTCGAGCGGCCAGATACCTGACCGTGGAAATCCACCACAGGCTTCCTGCTCAAGGGAAGGTTATCCCGACCCCCAGATCTAGCGAGAGGGCCATGTTCATCTCACACTTCCTTCGAGGGCTAGGGCTTGCTCTTCACCCCTTCCTCCGAGTGCTAATGTTCTATTATGGATTAGATTTTCACGATCTAGCCCAGAGTCTTTCCTCCATGTCTCGGCGTTCATCATTACGTGTGAGGCATTCCTCTGAATCCCCCCACACTTCGGCGTATGGCTCAAGACCTTCAGTGTGAAACCAAAGGTAGTCGACAGGGAACAGGTGAAGTGCGGCAGTGCTGTAGTCAGCCAGCTCACCAACACTCCTTGTCCAAAAGGCTCTTTTGCCGAAACTTCCAATCAATGGCAGCGAGAGTGGTTTTCCGTTACGGAGCCCCGCAGAACCAAGTGGGTAGCTGCACCCACATTTCACCCTAGCCCACCGTTATAGCTTGCATCATGGGCCAACAAGGGGCTGGATTGGGGATCAGTTGATGAAGTGCAGACTCTACAAAGCCGCATCTGAAACCTCCTCGACAGGGACAGCGATCTTGTCAGCGTGATTCAAGTAATGGTGATTCACATCCTTCCGTGCCAGCGTAGGCCTGTTTGTATGTGGGAGTTCAATCCAGATGGACCACAAACCCTCCAACACTTCTGCGGCATTACGCACAATGGGATGTGGCAGTTATTTTTCAGAAAACGAAAACATTGCCCGGACACTACTGAGGACACAGGCCTTTACTGTAACCGTCCAGATACTGCGTTCGTAAAACGAATACATTACTAAGCAAACTATCTCCTTCCAAGGCTGGATAAAGAAAGTGGAACTGATTAGGTGTCCGGCCCCTCTTCCCGAGGGTTCACCGGATCCCGTATTAACAAGGATGCTAGCCCCGGCACCATACCAGATGCCTGTGAAGGAGATCAAGGTAGAGAGGACCAAAGCTGGCCCCATCCCGAAGGTGCGCCAAACATTGTGTCCAGAGGAATCAAGATTCCATCGTCCAAAGAAAAAAATGAAGGGTAAGTCAACTCTTCCCCCCATGGGAAGAAAAGGGCCGCCTCCGAAGATTGGGAGTCAAAGGCTTCTAAGCAAGGCAAGGTGCCTTCACCAGGTGGCTTGGGCTTAAAGGACAACATCATCACACAGTCCCATGACGAGGACAAGCCTCAGGACAAATCATAAGTGAACAAGGGTGTTTTAAACACATCCCGCACCTTTCTTGTAACGTCTACAATATATGTTTTTTGCAGTTCGGCACGTAGTATTCTTCAACGATCCTCTTCCTAGGGGGATCTTCTCCCGGAGATGATGGAAAGCGAGACGCCTCCACTAATATCCTCGCCCAAAAGGGCGGATGACTTCGAGGTGTCGTCGTGGAGGGTCTCTCCCGATCAAGCGGTGCGAGGGATGATGAAGACACAACCCGAAGGTGATACTTCGGTGGCCCAGGGTCCGGGGACCAACAATAAAGGCCTCGAACATTTCGATCTGCAGCCGGATACGAATAAACAGATCCCTTCAAATGGAGGCCGTACTCCTACGGCAGCCTCCGGAGTCGCAGAGGCGCCGGATATATTGACGAACATGCTGCGACAGGCGTCCGTCTCAACGAAACATTGTACCTTGATGGGCACGGTGGTCGAAAAGGTCCTGGCCGCGAAAAGTGGATTGAATGAAGCCTTCGTGGGCCTACTAAGAGGCATCGACGTTTGTACCGTAATATGTTCGATTGTGTTTTATTCAAGAATACTCCTGTGTATAGGTACTAGCCCCTGAGTCTCTGATTGGCTTCCCGAGGGAGGCGATCAGAGGATCAAAAGATATGCCCAGGAAGTAATATGATTAATTGGAACACAGGCTGTGACCTCCCCGAAAACTGTCCGGACTATAGATATTGTGAAGTTGCGGTGTAATACCCTACTCCAGTGTGGTGTGGTGGATTGCCTCCTGGGCTGAGGATGAATAGTTACAAGGGGAAGAACGGCCTCCTGAGGAGAGGTGTTCTTGTGCTTGGCGAGCTTGTGTGGTGTCTGGTGGTCTGAATGATACCCCCCCTTTGCTAAGGTGGTGGCTAGTCCTATTTATCAAGGCCCTGGTCATCTTCCGAAATATTGATCGGGAAGGGATCCCACAACGGCCATGTTTGAAGGGGGACAGCTAGTACAAGTTATCCTGACAAAAGTAGTCTTCGCCTACAAAAGGCTCTGGTGGTGACGCCGTCTTGGGCTCCACGGTGACCTCCGTCCTACTGTCCTGCTGCTCATGGCCTAGTCGCACCGATATGGAATACTTTGCTTGATGCCCTGGGACTCCACGCCTGAGCTTGCTTCTTTAGCACCAAAGAGGAAATGAGGACACTGCGTGTGCTGGTGCCCGCCTGGCCTTGGTCATCATGGCTTACGTCACGGGGACCTCGCGAGGTCTCCCTTGCCTTGATCTCTCCGCCCCTCGAGGGACCAGCCTGGTGAGGCTGCCCCCGAGGAGGTCTAGCGTCATCCGCCTCACGATGGTCTTGAGTGCTTGCTGATGAAGATGTGCCGCACAGGGCCGCTGCTGGAGCCACGCCGTGGGCCGCAGGAAGACAAGTCTAGGGACCCCCGTTTCCAGAACACCGACAATAGCCCCCGGGCCCAAGGCGTGCTCGAACTTGGCGTCGAGGCGAAGCCAAGGGGCAAGTGCGGAGCGCCGCAGGCCCTAACAGCTCGTGGCTTTGGCTGACGCGTGGCGACTGATGGGACGTGGGCGGCCCCGCTTCCTCACACAGCCTTGATATCCGCCTAGCTAGGCGGCTATCATGATTTACACTGTTATCCCTCATTTCTTGGTGACGCACCCCTCCTAGTCTCCTGCCCTTCCGAATCAGTAACCTCCTCTTCCAATATGTCCAGAGCTCGGCCATCCTTGCCGCCATGGCGCCCCGGCCAACAGAGAAGGGAAATGAGAAGACTCAGTCTTCAGCCGGGCCTCCCCTGGCCACTGAACCCGCTGTCGGACGGTCATTGGTGCTCAACCAGGAGGCCATGGACAAGGTCCGCCCAGCGCTCGCCACTGCCTTCAGTGAAGGCGGGAGACGGCAGCTTTGCCCGCATCCCACGCCTCTGTTGATAGGACAGCCACTGAGGTCCAATTCTTCATTGACTCCCCATGGGCTGGCCTGATTCCTCCCTTCTCCGCCTTCTCCAACGTCGTTCTCTCCCACTATCAAATCCACATGTTGCAGCTGGATCCCCAATCAGTCGCCCTTCTTGTTGTCTTCGCCTTTGCCTGCAACGCCATGGTACGCATTGCTCCTTCTGTGGCCCTACTATGCCATTTCTTCTCACTGCACCTGACCGATCCTCGGCAAAGCTAGGGATACCTGAGCTTCCAGGACGTGGCCACGACGGGCGGCTCGTGAATCGACTTTGATCTCCCACCGTCCGCGAGCGGGTTTCGGACACGATGGGAGTACGTGGATGTTGGCGTGCTCAGCCCCCAGCTCTCGATGTCGTCGGCACCCGCCGTTCCCAGCTCTGGTCGGGGCCACGAGAAGCTCGCGGACTCCCGCCTCATCTTCGTCTGGCTCCGATTGAAGAGGCTAAAGGATCTTGGTGTGACTGTGCCCATGGTGGTGAAGGAGTTCCTCTGATGCCGAGTCGCCCCACTCCATCGCCATTCCCATACGATGTGGGCCTTGTCCGGTGGCCAGGATCGCATGAGGCTTCAGCCAGTGGGGCTTCTGCTCGAAGCACGAAGAACGACCCTCGAGGTCTTGACAAGCGACCCCTCGCTAGTCGAGATGCCGCAGGAGGGATGTCTCTTGTACTGCTGCTCAAATATGGTGGAGTTCGCGGGGCAGATGCCCCCTTTGATGAATGGGGGCCGCGCCTAGTTGGCCTTGAAGGGCCCCGCGAGAACCCTGTCTCCATGGCTCCCCTCCCTGTTGTACAAAAAGAGGGGTACACTTTTTGTACCCCTATAACTGTGCACGGGCAGTCTGAGCCACGGGCACCACCACATTGAGCAAGGCAAGGGAGGTGAGCCAAGGTAAGGCCAAAGCTCAGGAGAAGCAGAACGACGCCAAGACCAAGACAACAAAGAGAAAAGGGGACGAAGCGGACCCCCTGGCAAGATCCTTGCCGGGAGGCGGTTTTAGCAAACCCGGCAAGACCCTTGCCGTGGCAGCTCGCCCCACACCTACGGAGTAAGTCACCCTTGAGTCCACTGCCCCCATGGGGCAAGGATTTAGGAGACAAGCCTGTGGTGGCATGCAGATCTTTGTGAAGACATTCAAGATCAGATACACCCTTTAGCAGATGATGATCCTTGGCGGGATCCCAGCCAAGGAGGACCACAAGGCCCCCGGCAAGAGGCTTGCCGGGGATGACAGCAAGCACCACGGCAAGACCTTTGCCGGGGCCCCGGCAAGGCCCTTGCCAAGAACACCCGTAGGGCCACCATCAGGCCCACGCCAGTCAAACCTCCACCGCCATTTGCATGCAGCTGCCGACCCAACCAGCTGGGCAGGCACCTGCGTGGCGGCATGCGGATCTTCATGGAGACCCACCACTGCGCCACCTCAGCTGCCTGCCTGCCTACATGGCACTGCGGGCGCCGCTGGCCAGGGCGCGTGTCGACACGAGAGGGAGCGGCGACGGACGAGACAGGTCTCTCCCCCATCCCCAATAAAGCAAGGACACCTAAGCAGGACGCATTAAATGAGCCTCGTCATGTAATGCGAGGGATAACCTCGCATCACTGTTCCCTTTCCACCTCCTGTGTGCCACTGTGGCCACCCCTTTTCCTATAAAAGGAGGCCCAAGGCGACCAGGAGGAGGATTCGGCTTTTTGGAGCTCCTCACGCCCCATAGCTAGCTCAAGAACACAGATATACAATCCACCAAAGCAGGAGTAGGTTTTTACGCATCCTCGCGGCCCGAACCTGGATAAACGAACCGTGTGCTATCTGGTTGATCCGCTCTTCTCACGACCCCGCGCCCTGCAACCGTAGTAGGGATTCTTGAGATCCCATAGGTGTCGTTCCCACCGACATCTTTGGCGCGCCAGGTAGGGGGCGCAGTTGTGAGAATCGGCTTTAGCAGTTAGTTCGATGCTTCTTCATTGTCATGGCGCCCAAGAAGAAGACGACGGTGGCGGTTGGCCCGTCGGAAGCCGGACATCCCGTCCCGACGCGGGCGAGCCGCAGACCGGTCACGGAAAGGACCCGGGGCGCCGTTCGCGAACACCAACACCGTCCCAGCAGCCGGAGTTTGGGAGGTGGCGATGTTCGTGCGCCTGGTAACGGGCCGCATGCCGCCAAATCCAAAGACGGAGCCAGGCCCTCCGCGGGTGGCGCGGGGCCTTCCAAGATCGCTGCCACCCCGCCCGAAGGCGATGTGAGGTCCTCCAAGACTCCCACGCTGGCGCCAACGGCGCGCTCCTCTCAAGTGGCGTGCGACGAACGGCGTAATCACGCCGAAGACCCCGGGCGTCCCCACGGGAAGAGCCCCGAGCGCCACTCCCGGGAGGTGGAAGACCTGCCCGCTCGCCGAGGCGCTGGTGAAGATGGCATGCGACCGCGGGGTCGTGATAGAGTTCCTTCTGACATGGTCAGATGTCGAAGCGCGTCACGATCCGTGCAGGTTTCGCTGCCACCAATGCCAGCAGAAGCCCTAGCGCGCGCAGTTGCTCCTCGATTTTCCTGCCACGACGGGGAAACACGACAAATGGAGAGCTACTATCCGAACCCTTGTTGCGGTGGCCAACAAAGACAAACCGAGTCCGGTGGAGCCCCCGGGTCGACGCTCCGGCAGAGTCCCACGCACCAGTGGCAGGAAAGCCGGCGGCGCCGCGACCACGGCGCACTCGCCTCCTCCTCGCTCGGTACCGCGGACGCTAGCCCATCGCGACGTTACGGGCGACAAAATCTCCATAGCGTCGTCCGACCCGCGGACCCACTATGACCAGCGCCAAGTCCTTCGGGAACGAGAACATGAAGACGCTCGAACCACTATCGAACGCCGCCGCGGAGCGCGCCACCAGTTAGACAGGCGAGCAGGGCCTGCTATGAACCACCCGGCACCGGAGAGCCCTGGAGGCCTACCTTACGTGGTAGGTTGTCCGGCTTTTACCCATGAGCTGCGGCAGTTCCAGTGGCCCACTCACCGCATGTTCAAACCTGACGTGGGCGAAAAGTACAGCGGCAAGACCCACCCGTCCGAGTTCCTCAGCATCTACACCATTGCGATGCAAGCTGCCGGAGCCCGCGACGATAAGGTGCTTGTGAATTACTTTCCATTGGCTCTTAAACCCAACGCCATGTCATGGTTGATGCACTTGCCGGTAGACTCTATTTCCTCCTGGTCGGATTTGTGCCATGAGTTTGTGGGCGCCTTTACTGGAGGCCAGCAAGCCCATGGCCAAGCGAGCGACCTGCACGTCATTCCCCAGAAGGGAGGCGAGAGTCTCTGCAAGTATATACAGAGGTTCAGCTGGATACAGAACAATATCCCTGATGTTCACCCTGCCGCCATCATCAGCGCGTTCCATGAGAACGTGCGTAACCGCAAGATGCGCGAAGTGCTGGCAATGAACAAGGTGAAAGATGTAGCAGAACTCTATGTTCTTGCTGACAGATGTGCCCGGGATGAAGAGGGGAGGAAGTACCCCGGCGAAGACGCCAGCGTGGAAACCGACTCCTCAGATGAAGATACTGCCGCCCCGGCGAAGAAGGGCCGGCGCCGCAACAGGAAGCGCAAAGGTAAAGCCGTGCTTGCCGTCGAGGGATCTGATGACACCGGCTCCACCAAGAAAACCAAGGCAGATGACCCCGACAAGGAAATTGCCGCATGTGTCGCCTGCCGGGCCTTGACGCTTGCCAAGAAGCCAGGAAACTCCGACAAGCGATACTGCAAGATCCATCGCACCAAAGGCCATGCTCTCCAAGACTGCCGACAGGTTGAGCTCCTCGCTGAGAAGCAGAGGACTGAATATGAGAGGCGGGACAAGGAGAAGGGCCAAGACGGTGTTAAGGGGTCCGGCAAGAAGCGTGACAGCTAGGCGGGCCGTCGCGGCAAGGATAAACAACAGGAGAGGCCCACCCGGGGCCATGACAAAAAGCCAGAAGACGACGATCACGAAGAGGACGACGAATCCGGCGACCAAGAGTTTCAGAAAGCTACAGAGGCCATATGCGTCGACGGCGGTGCCTCGCTGCATACTTCTCACCGCCAGCTTCAAAAGTGGGCGCGAGAGATTACAGTGGCAGAGCCGTCGTTTGATGCCCAAAGGCCGCTGAAGTGGTCCAGCACACCTATCATTTTTGACACTGAGGATCACCCTGATCGCACTACTGCGGCCAGGGGCTTGCCATTGTTGGTTTCACCAACAATACGCAACCTCAAGGTGACAAAGATGCTAGTCGATGGCGGGGCCGGTCTGAACTTGATCTCGCCTGCCGTGATCGAGAAACTGTAGATTCCTGATGGAGACCTCGAAGAGACGGGCACGTTTCAGGGGGTCAACCTGGGAAGAAGCCAACCTAAGGGAAAGGTCACGCTGCCCGTGACTTTTGGAAGCAATCTGAACTACAGGATGGAGAGGATCGTGTTTCATGTTGCCAAGATCCCCTTGCCTTACAACGGGATCCTTCGCCGCCTAGCGCTGGCCAAGTTCATTGCGGCGTCACACTACGCCTACAACACCCTGAAGATGCCAGGACCTGTGACAATCATCACCATCCCCTCCGATAAGGAAGATGCGCTGATTTGCGCTGACCAACTATACCAGCAAGCAGTTGCAGTAGCTGCCGCCACTAGGGCACTTGCTCCTGCCGCTGGGACCCCGGGAGGGAAGAAGAAGAAGAAGACCAGTGAGACCTCGGACACCCACTCCGGCAAGCGCACCTCTTCGGAGTGTAGCGCTCCCGTTGAGGACATGCCAGAGAGCTCCACCGGTGGAAACAAGAAGCCCAGGGCCATACCGCCGGGAACCAAGAAGGTTTCTGTCAATGAGGATGGCACGGGAGGGGCTTTCACCATAAGCTCCGCCCTTGACGACAAATAGGAAGACGCGCTCGTCACCTTCCTGCGGGCGAATGTCGATGTGTTTGCATGGCAAGCTTCCGACATCCACGGCGTTCCCAGGGAGGTGATTGAGCACCACCTTGCTGTCTGTCCTCATGCGCGGCCCGTCAAGCAGAAGGTCAGAAAGCAAGCTTTGGAACGACAAGAGTTCATCACAGAGGAGATCCGAAAACTGGAAGCAGCGGGTTTGGTAAGAGGAGTGCTCCATCCAACGTGGTTGGCCAATCTGGTCGTAGTGCGCAAGGCTAATGGGAAGTGGAGGCTGTGTATTGATTACACAGATATCAATAAGGCTTGTCCTAAGGACCCCTTCCCATTGCCGCGCATCGACCAGATTGTTGACTCCACAGCTGGGTGTGATCTGTTGTCATTCCTTGATGCCTACTCCGGCTACCACCAGATCTTCATGACAAGAGAAGACGAAGAGAAAACAGCATTCATCACCCCATGTGGTACATATTGTTTCATGCGGATGCCTTTCGGGCTAAAGAGTGTTGGTTCGATTTATGCAAGGGCGGTCCAGATTGGTTTTGAACCCCAGCTCCTTTGAAATATGGAAGCTTATATGGATGACATGGTGGTCAAAACCAAGGACGGGGCAACCCTCATACCGGATTTGCAAGAAACATTTGCAAACCTTCACAAGATCAATCTCAAGCTGAACCCTGAGAAGTGCGTCTTTGGCGTTCCGTCCGGCAAGCTTCTCGGGTTCTTTGTATCACAGCGTGGGATAGAGGCCAATCCGGACAAGGTCAAAGCAATAGAGCAGATTGAAGCACCCAAGCGAATCAAGGATGTGCGTCGGCTTGCTGGTTGCGTCGCGGCCATGGGCAGATTCATTTCCAAGTCTGCCGAGTGCGCCCTTCCCCTTTTCAAGATCCTGAAAAGGGCGGGCCCGATGGAGTGGATGCCAGAAGCCGAAGCAGCATTGCAAGATTTGAAGAAGTACCTCTCCTCCATGCCAATACTAGTTGCGCCTAGGCCATAGGAGCCGTTGCTGCTATACCTGGCGGCAATGAACCAGGTGGTCAGCGCCGCACTAGTGGCGCAGAGAGGGGTTGACGACAAGGTAAGGGCAGCGACAGAGCACGACACCACCAATGCAGAGACGACACAGCTAGTTGAAGTGCTGCCGAAGAAGAAAATGATGCAGCACCCGGTCTACTTTGTTAGTTCCCTCCTGCAGGGAGCTAGATCAAGGTACTCCGGTGTGCAGAAACTGCTCTTCGGCCTTCTTATGGCCTCGAGGAAGCTGCGTCACTACTTCCATGCACACGAGATCACTATCGTCACTCGCCTCCCTCTGCAACGGATATTGCACAATCCAGATGCAACGGGAAGAATTGTGGAATGGGCACTGGAGCTGTCCATCTTTGGCCTCAAGTTTGAAAGTACTTCGACGATTCAGAGCCGAGTCCTGGCAGAGTTCATTGCAGAGTGGACCACAACGCCTGACGAAGAAGCCCAAGAGACTGCTCTCCCCGGCAATGAGGCAAGTTGTAGTTGGATCATGTACTTTGATGGAGCTTTCTCCTTACAAGGCGCCGGGGCTGGCGTACTGCTTGTCGCGCCCGCCGGAGAGCACCTCAAGTACGTGATCCAGATGCACTTCCCCAGGGAGGTGTCAACAAACAATACGGCAGAGTACGAAGGGCTGCTTGCCGGTCTTAGGATCGCGGCAGACCTCGGAATCAAGAAGCTCATCGTCAGGGGCGACTCGCAGCTCGTCGTCAAGCAAGTCAACAAGGACTACCGGAGCCCGTTGATGAAGGCCTATGTCGATGAAGTGAGAAAGCTGGAAGAGCGTTTCGACGGTATACAGGTTGAATACGTTCCCCGAGGGGAGAACAATATCGCTGATTACCTGTCAAAACGCGCTGCCCTCAAGCTACCTGTGGAACCAGGTACCTTTGTGCTCCAGCTAACTCCACCATACGTTGATCCATCAACAGAGCAGAACAAGAGGAGGAAATCAGGACCTGGAAAGTACTTTCCCGCCGAGCTCCCCAGAGCCGCCGGCAAGGATGTTGCCGGGACACTGAACCCGCCATGGGACGGCTAGCTCCGGCGGAGCGTCAAGCTCTTGCCGTCGACACAGCCGCTCCCATAGCGGAGGAAATGCCTTTAGTCCTCACCGTCGAGCCCTAGGCTCTAGTGTGGGCACAACATACAGGGGAACTTCCTGAAGAGCAGGAAGAAGCAGAAAAAGTAGCCCGTCGCTCTACCATGTACCAGTTCGTCGATGACGTCCTGTACAGAAAGAGGCCGAACGGTGTAAAATTGAAGTGTATCCCTCGGGAGGAAGGACTGGAGCTGTTGGCGGAGATACACGGCGGCATATGTGGATCCCACATCGGGTTAAGGGCCCTTGCCGGCAAGGAATTTCGGCAAGGCTTCTTCTGGCCCACCACCCTCCAGGATGCGACGACACTAGTCACCAGGTGTGAAGCATGTCAGTTCCATTCAAAGAATCTTCATCAGCCAGCTCAAGCCCTTCAAACCATTCCTCTCTCCTGGCCCTTCTCGGTCTGGGGGCTCGACATACTGGGCCCTTTCCCCCACGCTGTCGGGGGCTTTGAGTACTTGTATGTTGCAATCGACAAGTTCACAAAGTGGCCGGAGGTGGAGGCAGTGAGGAAGGTCACAGCTCAGTCAGCCATCAAGTTCTTCAAGGGACTAGTGTGCCGTTTTGGTGTACCCAACAGGGTCATCACCAACAACGGCACACAGTTCACAAGCCGCACCTTCATGCAATATATCCAAGACCTCGGCATCAAAGTCTGTTTCGCTTCCGTTGCTCACCCACGAAGCAATGGTCAAGCTGAGAGGGCAAACGCTGAAGTACTGCGAGGCATAAGGACCAAGACCTCTGACATGCTACACAAGAGTGGAAGGCGCTGGATTGATGAGTTGCCAACGGTTCTTTGGTCGATCAGGACGACGCCAAATCGAGCCACCGGCCAGACACCCTTTGCCCTAATATACAGGTCGGAAGCAGTTCTCCCCACTGAACTCATATACGGGTCACCTCGAGTGCTCGCTTATGATGAGCTTGAGCAAGAGCAACTCCGGCAAGATGACGCAATGCTCCTTGAGGAAGATCGTCTTCGGGCGGCTGTGAGAGCAGCACGCTACCAGCAAGCCTTGCGCCGCTACCATAGCCGCAAGGTTCATGCCCGAAGTCTTGAGGAAGGCGACCTTGTCCTTCAGCGTGTTCAATCGGCCAAGAATTCCAACAAGTTGATGCCAAAGTGGGAAGGCCCTTATCGGGTAATACGAGTCACCAGGCCCGGCGCAGTCCGCCTGGAGACCGAAGATGCCGTTCCGGTGAGTAACTCCTGGAACATTGAGCATCTTCGCAAGTTTTACCCGTGAGGCGCGGCTTGCCGGACCCCCCGGCAAGCCACCTTTTGTACAAGCATTGCCGATGATGCATGTAACCCTTTTTACAAAGCCAGGCGCAGACCCTGAGCATAAATAAATGAAGCGCTGGCGCTCTAAGTTATATCATGCATGCTAGGTCGAGTCTCGTCCTTGGTTAGGGTTGATAGTGCTTAGAGGCGACTAACCCCTAGCTTAGAGGTCGAGTGTGCGTCTCTTTGTCTTTCTTTTGTCTTCTTTGGTTCACATGACAAATGGATATCCGTGCCAAACCACTTGGGGAGGAAAACAAGATGAACAGACCAGTATCTAGCCCCCGGCAAGCCAGCATTGCCGGGGGCTGCAAGAGCAAAGATTCACCCACGGCGAACCAGGGTTGCCGAGGGCTGCATCTTCAGATAAGTTCTTCATCACTTATCATGCATTCCATTATGGACAGAGGTATGTGAAACCTCATGCATCACTCTAAGCCCTAGGGCTCATTCCTAGGGCCAAGTTGGTCATAGTCGCGGCAGCGAAAGGATGAAACAAGGAGCCAGAATCCGCCTCATCCCTGCCTCCGCCAAAGGTGTGAGGAAGGTCGAGCGAAGTGGGGAGACGGCAAGGCCTGTTGCCGGGCAAGGAAATGTTTATCTTGAAGATATCAAGGATTTACTCCTTGTCGTGGGTTCCACCCGCAAACAAATGACCCGGCAAGCATCCCTTTTTCATTAAAAACATTCCACTCAGGTACAGTCCATAGGGAATGAAAAACATGAATGATGGGATTACAAGTTTTAAATTCAACAAAGGCCCGAAGACTTAGAAACTAAAAAGAGATAAGGTGCCTGTAATCCCTTTCTTGTCCCTCTCCTTAGGAGGCAGGTCAAGGAGGCGAAAGGGACAAAAGGAGCGCCTAGGCAAGCTACGAGTGGCAGAAGACACCAAGAGAACATCTTGGTGGCCGTCCAAAGGCTGGGTGGTGATGGCGGCACCGGAAGCAGAGCTCGAAGACGAGGCGGCAAGACGTCAGCATGCGTCGAAGGCGTTGGTGCCCGCGTACTCCGACTTGACGGCCTTGCCGCCCGCCCTCTTCCTCTTCCGCAGCCTCCCAACGCCAGCCGCCCAAGGAGACAACCCCGAGAAGTTCAGGGAGCCGGCGACGCGGATGATGGGGTCGGCGGTGCCACACGGAGCGGCACCCGACGCCTAATCAGACCCGTCATCCTGCCGCCTACTACCCTCGTCGTCGCTGCCGCTGTCCTCCTCGTCACTCCCGCTCGAGGAGGAGTCTTCACTATCAGAAGAGCTCTCCACGCAGCACCTTGCACGGGTCCCAAAGCACCCGAAGACCTTGACGGAGAGAAGGCCACCCTCCATCATCTTAAAAAGGAGAGTGAGCCCCTCCGTCAAGCGGTGGATATGGGAAAACGTCTTCCATCCCCGACGGAGATACATCACGTGAGGGGCGGGGAAGTCGACGCGGGCCCGCGGGCCACTGATCCCGCAGCCCCTCATGTGCAGCCACAACGACTCCGGCGGATCCAGCTCCATCTCCCGCGCGAATGGAGTCAGGAGACGAAGGCGACGGCGAGGTGGCCGGCGCAGCCTGACGAAGAACTCGCAAGGGTCATCCCCAACATGGCCCTCCATGGGGGGAGGAACTGCTGACGGAGGCGAGGCCGGCGCGCCGCCCCGTCCTCCTCTTCCCCGAGCGCCTCGGCCTCGCCCACGGCCTCGCCCCCTCCCCCTTCCCCTCGCGGCTGGCTCTGCCACCACGGGTGCAGGAGAAGGAGGGACGCGTTGTCGAGCGGCGACCCTCGCCGCCACCGTTGAAGGACCAGGATTCCCTCTCTCCATGGCGGATGGAAGAGGGGAGCAGAAGCTGAAGGAAGGAGGAGATGAAGGAATGAGGGACGCCATCCCCCCCTCCCGCTCTTTATAAAGGAACGGGGTGGGGGCTCGGCCGCCCCGCTCAGCCAATCAAGACGCAGAAGGCGCATGGAACTGGGACCAACCGGCCACCCCAGCCCGCGGCGGCCCGGTTTCTCGCCTCCACCATTCGCCACCCCAAGCGCATCAGAGCCACGTGGCAGGCGTGCAGGATCGAGGCGACGGGTGAGGCGACCTCTCCCCACCCCGTCATCGTAGGGAGTGGACGCCTTGAAGACCACGCCTCTGCCCCGTTCAGTAAATGGGCCGCGCCTCCACGCCTCCTCCGTTTATGGGGAGGGCGTGAACCGCCCTCTTTACTACGACGTGACGCATGCATGTAGAGCTCAGCCCCACGCATGCCGCCCACGTCACACACGCCCCCCCATGCCGCGCCACGCGCGGGAAGCGTGGGAAGCACAGCGCGCGAAGAAACTTACCGCGGTAAAAACCGCCCCGACTGCTCGCGCACCGTTTTTGGGCCTAGCCCAACGACGCGATTGCGCTGACGTGTGGCCCAGGACCGGGGGCTCCTGTCGGTGTAGAAAAAGAGGGGCACACTTTTTGTACCCCTATAACTATGCACGGGAAGTCTGAGCCACGGGCACCACCACACTGAGCAAGGCAAGGGAGGTGAGCCAAGGTAAGGCCAAGCTCAGGAGAAGCAGAACGACGCCAAGACCAAGACCACAAAGAGCAAAGGGGATGAAGCGGACCCCCCCGGAAGATCCTTGACGGGAGGCGGTTTTAGCAAACCCGGCAAGACCCTTGCCGTGGCAGCTCGTCCCACACCTACGGAGTAAGTCACCCTTGAGTCCACTGCCCCCATGGGGCAAGGATTCGGGAGACATCCCCGTGGTGGCATGCAGATCTTTGTGAAGACATTCAAGATCAGATACACCCTTTAGAAGATGATGATCCTTGGCGGGATCCCAGGCAAGGAGGACCACAAGGCCCCCGGCAAGAGGCTTGCCGGGGATGACAGCAGGCGCCATGGCAAGACCCTTGCCGGGGCCCCGGCAAGGCCCTTGCCAAGAACACCCGTAGGGCCACCATCAGGCCCACGCCAGTCAAATCTCCACCGCCGTTTGCATGCAGCTGCCGACCCAACCAGCTGGGCAGGCACCTGCGTGGCGGCATGCGGATCTTCGTGGAGACCCACCACTACGCAACCTCAGCTACCTGCCTGCCTACATGGCACCGCGGGCGCCGCTGGCCAGGGCGCGTGTCGACAAAAGAGGGAGCGGCGACGGATGAGACAGGTCTCTCCCCCGTCCCTGATAAAGCAAGGACACCTAAGCAGGACGCATTAAATGTTCCTTGTCATGTAATGCGAGGGATAACCTCGCATCACTGTTCCCTTTCCACCTCCTGTGTGCCACTGTGGCCACCCCTTTTCCTATAAAAGGAGGCCTGAGGCGACCAGGAGGAGGATTCGGCTTTTTGGAGCTCCTCACGCCCCATAGCTAGCTCAAGAACACAGATATACAATCCACCAAAGCAGGAGTAGAGTTTTACGCATCCTCGCGGCCCGAACCTGGATAAACGAACCGTGTGCTATCTGTTTGATCCGCTCTTCTCACGACCCCGTGCCCCGCAACCGTAGTACGGATTCTTGTGATCCCATAGGTGTCGTTCCCACCGACACCTGCCGCAAGCGCCGAGCTTGCCCCAAGAGTGGATACCGGGGGACGAGCTACGCTGGAGGCCGGAGGCATGGGTGCTGAGGTGTCGGCACCGCTTGAGGCTCCCGAGGTGCCATCCTCGGGAGCCTGTGACTGTTGCCTGGGGGCGACAGTTGAGGGGGTGATGCAATCCGCTGCTCCTAAGGTCTTGGTGGGCCACCATGAGGCGTTGCCCGGGGGCTCTCCTCACCCCAGCACTCCCGAGGCTGTCTCCTCAGGAGCGTCACCAATCGTGCCCCGCGCTGGTTGCCACGTCCAACGCTTCGGCCGGCTCCGTCTAGACTTTGATGCGCTCCCCAAGAGGAAAGGGTCTCCAAGCTACAGCAGTGGTGCCATCCGGCCGTTGAAGCATAGGAAGTATGTCGCCATAGACCAGTGAGTACCTTATCTTTGTGATTTCTTGAGTGCTGCTTCTCCTCCTGACTATGGCTCCTCAGGGTCCCTCCTGATATGGGCACGAAGTCTCCCAAGAAGCAACCTCCTCCTGCCTCGAATCCCCTGCTGGCCTTGAGCGTCCCAAGTCGGCGTGTCGCGCCGGGCGCGATGTCGGCCGGAGTGGCAAGTGCGCTAGCCTGGCCCCTCGAGCCCGCGCCTTATCTGTCTCTCCTTCGTAGCCTTGCCTGGGGAGCGGCAAGCGTGCCATGGGCTCCCCCTCTAGTTGTGTACAATAGCTGGATGGCTTCGACACTAGCTTCTACTTCGAGCATTGGGCCCTCACCCATCCAGGCCTCCGCCATGGCCCAGACGGTGATCCGGGACGCGCCAGCCCCCAGCCCCCTGCTGGGGGGAGCGAGCCGCTTCAGGCCCCTTCAGAGACCCCTGGTGCAGGAGATGGGCCTGGTCGCACACTCAAGCTTGCGCGCGAGCAGAGCATTGTCCGCCACGAGCTCTTTCAAGAGGCAATGGGCGTGTTGAGCCGGCTCGGCGGAGAACTCGCGGATGTTGACACGCGCCTTGAAACCTAGGGCCTTCGGTTGGCGGAGGAGTGCCATCAACTGAAGGTAGCCATCAACTTCGGGCGCATCTAGCATGAGCTTGCCAACGCGGAGGTTGAGGCATCCCTGGCAGCCTCGCGGGAGGCCAGTGCCCGAGCCTTGGAGGAGTCTAGGGAGGCCGACCGTCGCCGCGCGGTCGCCGAGGAGCGCAGGCGGGAGCTCCTGGTCTGGAACGCCTCTTTGGAGCAGCAGGTGGAGGCTCGCAGGGCCGCCCTAGCGTTGATGAAGGATACGCCTACCAAGGAGGAAGAGATCCGTAAGCGCTAGGAGACGCTGGTGCTGGAAGCCACGGAGTGCAGCCTTGAGCTCGAGAGGTTGGAGACGAGGGTGTGCCAAGTTGCCCAAGCGGAAGATGCCCCTAACGCGTGCAAGGCGAGGATCCAAGAGGAGGTCGACAACAGGGTGGCGGAGGCTCGTGCAGACCTCGGCAGTAGGTATGGCACAAAGCTAGAGCTTGCGGGAGCCGAAGCTGATGGCCGGAGCTCTGTCTTGAGGTCGAGTTTGGCGGAGGCAGAGCAGCGCGAGAAAGCTGAAGCTGCCGCCCTGATCTCTGTGCAGGCCGAACTGGCCTCTCTCCGTGCTGAACTGCTCCCACTCCAGCAGCGAGTCACCATCGCTGAGTCCCTCACACAGTAGAGCAGGGAGGAAGCGCTTCGTCGATGGATGTTGGAGTGTGTGCATGCCACCATGCTCCAAGGCCTCAGGACCAGAGCCAACGCAGTGCTGGGCGCCATGTGTGATGAATATGCCCCTCATCCCCACTTAGATGATTATGCCAGCCATCTTCGCTTTATCACCAATGTGGTGACACGCCTGGAGAACCGATCCGAGATGGCTCGCGAGCTTGTTAAAGAGAGGAGTCATGGCCTGCTCGGGCGCGCGTTCTACCGCTTCTTCAGCCACCTCCAGAACATCAACCCCATCTTCGATTTTGATGCCTCCATTGCCCCTATACCCGGGGACATCCGGGGCGACCTGGCGCGCTGGGTGGAGGACAATGTGGATGCTCTAGTTAGGGCCTTCGCCTCCGAGGACGACGCGGTGGTGGTCGCGGCGGATGAAGGTGACTTGATCGACGATGGTGAGGGCGGCGCCGACAATGATGGCGGTGATGCCAGCGACGGCGACAGTGACGCAAGTGATGTGTCTGAGGCTGACCCAGAGGATGCAGTGAGCGACATGTCCGATTGAGCCCGTGCTTCCTCTTCGTTGACCCTTAGTTAGGGCCAGTTCCAAACCGGCTCATGAGGTCGTGAGCTTCTGAGGGGCCTGCCGATCCGTCCGAGAGGGCCTCACGAGAAGCAAGCGCCGGCCATAGAAGGACGTGTCTGTAGCACGCGCGCGTGCCATGCCCAGCCCCCGCTCGCGAGGGGCTCGCGAGGGGGAGGCAGCAGGCGCGAGCTCCGAATCATGGCAAGGAATCAAATCTCCAGAAACTGCAAGAATGAGAAAAGACACCCCCCCCCCGCGCGCATACCAATGAAAATTAAATTTCACACTTAAATCCAAGGCCAGAAAAACAGGGCTACAGAAAGGAGGTTAAAAGCAAATGGCCACGTCCGGCGCCTAGTCTAGTCTTCTGGTCTTCCACCAGCGCGGAGCATGGCGCATCCACTAGGACGTGGGAGGGAGCCCCCGTGGCCTGAGGGCGTCTCTCCGGAGACTCCAGGGTGTGTACAGCCCGACTCATTATTACGTGAGAGTGTCATGAGCGGAGACCTTCACTGGCGCGCGCCTTGCTTCATATCGCCAGACAAGGGCCCCACCTTGCGCCGCCCTCGACTACCGTTGGGGCATTTGGAAACTAGGACGACGCCAAGGGGCAAAGGGGACGCCATCAGCGCCCTCGACAACCACAAGCCCTCTCCTGGGGAAAGGCTCGCCAGTGCCTCCCTGGCAGAGGACCTACCTCCGGGCGACGCCTTGCTCCGTGCGACTCGGGGAGGGGCCTTGCTCCCGGCTCCTCCACCGCAGCCCCCAATGCGCCTCCCCTGGCAAGATGGGGGCTGCCGTGCCTGGGCCGTCGTCCACCGCCGTGACCTGATTCACTTGCGACCCATGGTTAGTGTAAGCCTGCTCCAGAGAGATTAGTGGTACCCTGTAGCTGCTCTTGCTAGTGTGGTCGGTGAGGCCTCCTGGTAGCTCTTTGAAGGCCTCAACTTCCAGCGTCTCCACTTCCCAACATGGCTCGAGGAACGAGCCGGGGTCATCTTCCGGCGTGTACTCTTGGCCCATCATGCGGGGCACATAGGCCTCTGGAAACGTCGCATCGGAAACCTCGCTGAAGTATACCATGCTCCACGCCGCCTGGCCCAGCACGCCAGGGTAGTAGGGCAGCATCCTACCGGAACCGTGGAGGGCGATGCTATAACACCCACAATGCGGCTATATCTCCCACATGTCGGGGCAAGACTTAGAGGCATAGCCACATGGTAGGTTTGTCGCAAGAGGGGTAATCTTCACACAATCCCATGTACTGAATAAGAAAGGGTTAAAGAGTTGGCTTAGAATCGCCACTTCGAACAATACAAGTTAAACATACATCATACAGAATACAATCAAGGTCTGACTAAGGAACCAAAATAAAAGAAGACAACCCCAAATGCTAAATCCCCGATCGGCCCGACTGGGCTCCACTACTGATCAACTGGAAACGAAACAACACAACGAA
Source organism: Triticum urartu (assembly GCF_003073215.2). Lineage (NCBI taxonomy): Eukaryota > Viridiplantae > Streptophyta > Magnoliopsida > Poales > Poaceae > Triticum > Triticum urartu. Next base: position 300,576,659 of record NC_053024.1, on the reverse strand, counting down.
CATGATCTTCATCGGGCTCCCACTTGAGCTCGGTTGTGTCACCTGCACTGGTATCATCGGCACCTACAACTGTTTGGAAGTATCTGTGAGTCATGAGGACTCATCAATCTCACACCCTCGCGATCAAGACTATTTAAGCTTAAAGGTAGGAAAGGGGTAGTGAGGTGGGGCTGCAGCAGGCACTAGCATATATGGTAGCTACCTTATGCAACAGAGAGCGAGAAGAGAAGCAAAGCACGGTCGAGAAGCTAATAAGTGATCAAGAAGTGATCCTGAAGCTACTTACGTTCAAGCATAACCCGAGACCATGTTCTCTTTCCGGACTCCGCCGAAAAGAGACCATCATGGCTACACACGCGGTTGATTCATTTTAATTAGATTAAGTGTCAAGTTCTCTACCACCGGACATTAACAAATTCCCATCTGCCCATAACCACGGGAATGGCTTTCGAAACTTCAAACCCTGCAGGGGTGTCCCACCTTAGCCCATCACAAGCTCTCACGGTCAACAAAGGATATTCCTTCTCCCAGGAAGACCCGATCAGTCTCGGAATGCCGGTTACAAGACATTTCGACAATGGTAAAACAAGACCAGCAAAGCCACCTGATGTGCCGACAAATCCCGATTGGAGTCGCACGTATCTCGTTCTCAAGGCACACTGGATGGGCAAGACGTCGGGTTGGCATAGACCCTGGTTACCCAGGGGGCGCCGAACATCGCCCAGTTTGGACCAACACTTGGAGGAGCACTGGCCCGGGCTTTTAAAATAAAGATGACCTTTGAATCTACAGAACCCAAGGGAAAAAGGCTTATGTGGCAAATGTTAAAACCAGGGTTGGGCCTTGCTGTAGGAGTTTTATTCAAGGCGAACTGTCAAGGGGTTCCCATAACACCCAACCGCGTAAGGAAAGCAAAATCATGGAACATAACACCGGTATGACGGAAACTAGGACGACAAGAGTGGAAAAAAACAACAGGCATAAGGCAGAGCCTTCCACCCTTTACCAAGTATATAGGTGCATTATAGTAAAGAAGATATAATACTGATATCCCAACAATAACCATGTTCCAACATGGAACAAACTCCATGTTCACCTGCAACTAGCAACGCTATAAGAGGGGCCGAGCAAAGCGGTAACATAGCAAAACAACAGTTTGCTAGGAAAGTGGGTTAGAGGCTTGGCATGGCAATATGGGAGGCATGATAAAGCAAGTGGTAGGTATCACGACATAGAAATAGAGCGAGCAACTAGCAAGGAAAGATAGAAGCGATTTCGAGGGTATGGTCATCTTTCCTGCAAAGTTCTCAGAGTTGACGAAAGCTTGATCCTCGTAAGCGTACTGAACAAGTTCCTTGATCAAGTACTTGTCTCCTGGCTCTACCCAAAGCAAGATCACAAGCAAAGGAAACAACAATCAACCACGGTGCAATGCGCAAGCAATATGATGCAAAACATCGCATGATACGCGAGATGTGATATGCAATGCATATGCATGCTTCGGAAGGGAAAGATTGAAACAGGCCTCAACTTGGCAAACCAAGTATGCCACTGGAAAGATGAGCTGATTTCAGTCGAAAACGATATAAAGATCACCGGAATCGGATGCACGGTTTGCAAATGGCAAGCAAAACAAGAATGGCACAATTCTGGGATTAACAGCACGATGCCATCTAGAAAGCAACAAGAAACTAAGCTACTTCACTCCAAAATAACAACAAAGTACATGGCAGTGATCTACTCAAGATGCTTGACAAAAGATGAACATTGAGCCATGGCTAAATCACACAAGAGCAGGTTCAAACAAGCATGGCAAAAGAGCAAAAGATATCAACATCACAGACTTAGTGAAAATACTAACATGCCAGGAATTAACATCAGGAAGCCATGTTTTAGAGAAAGCAAACAACAAGCTAAAGGAACATATCATATCAAAACAAGGCATGGCATGAATCTACTCAAGCATAGAACAAAAGTCCCTTACTTAACGTGAGCCAAAAAGGCACAGAAGATATTATGGCACCCATGTAAACATAGCAAGTTTCATTAACACATTCAGACTTAGCATAAAACTGAGCATGGGATAAACAGAATTATGACGGCATCTTTGCAATCTCGATTCACTCATCACAAGGCATTGCATGACAAGATAAGCATAGCATCAGCAAGATGGCATGTTTATGAAGCTAACCAAGGCAAGAGCAAGTTCATAGCATGCATGGATCAACTACAACAACCATGGCAAAATTGATTAACATGTAAACAATCTGCCAGGAACATTTTATAGCAAAAGTAGAGCAATATTAAGTCATGCTATGGAACTCCATAATTGCAAACAGGGGCATGGATGGGTAGAGCACAACCAAATTTCCATATCATCCTTACTGAAGCAACTCAAAACAAGCATGGATCTCACTGGGGCATCATGTTTCCATGGCATAAAAATAACAGCAGAACAAGGACTTAGCAAAAATCCTGAGATCCTGAAATCAGCAATAACACAAAGGCTACTTCGCATGCTTGTGCTAGTCACCACGAAGATCACAAAAATACATGGCATACACCCCTGTAAAGATGGCATGGCATAGATCAAAATACATGTAGATCTCATGTTCATATGCAGCACACGAGAAATTTAGCAAAAATGACAAATGCTCATACTCTGTTAAGAATCAGCCCCTAACAATTTATTGCACTCTTGCATCACAAATTTGGGCATCAAGATGGACTCAAACAAGCATGTCACAATGGAACAAAATGAACAGCACATCATGATGACCATTTCGATATCTCATGCGCATGAAACGAAGCTATGGTCATGGAGATATGACAGCTCAAAGATGCTCATCTGATGCTGAATTAGAAAAATGACTTAGTCGATTTCACATGAGCGTAGGTTAGCTAAGAGATGCTCAGGGCGAGGAATAGAAGTGGGCTACTCATGTTGGGCCCAACAGGCCGGTAGGTGGTGGTTCAAAGGACAACCGGCGCAGTTCGGATGTGGGCCGGGTGAACCGGGAGGTTTGGTGCGGACCGGTCCGGTTCGATGGTTCGCGCCGGTTCTTGGAGAAATACCAACAACGAACCACGGCTAGCCGTGGCTTGGACAGCGAGGCCATACCGGCGATGAGCGAGGCGGCGGATCGGGGATCCGGCGCCGAAGAGCTGCTTTGGCGAGAGGAGGAAGCCAGAGATGGCCGGAACGAGGAGCGGTGGCGGGAAGACGGGCGGATCCGGGGTGAGGTCAGCGGCTGCGCCCAGATCGGCGGCGGCGGGGCTTCTCGCGGGCGCCAAGCTCGTGCTCCCGCCACCTTCTGCCGGTGCGGCGGCGAGGTCGGACGAAGGAGCGGGCGACGCGGGAGAGTTGCAGTGGCGACGCTGGCGAACAAGCGGCGGGGTGGAGGCGACGTCGGGCGAGCGGCCCGGAGGAGGTCGTCGGGGTCCGACCCCGAGCAGGCCTCAGATGGGCTCGGCGGGCCCGCGGCGAAGTGGGGCGCTGGGGGGGCACGTGGCGGCGCGCGAGTGGGTGCGGGAGGCGGCGAAGCTGAGGTGGCACGACGAGATTGGTCAGAGTGAGGTGGCCGGGCGCGGCGGACATGTCCGGCGGCGTGAAGGGGTAGTTTGCTAGGGTTTCATCTGCGCGAATTTTCGAAGGGGAGCACCTATTTATAGGTAGAAGGAGGTGGGAGTGTCCAAATGAGGTGTAGTTTTCGGCCACGCGATCGTGATCCGATGGCGGAGGACATGGTGATGGTTTGGAAGGGTTATTGGGCCATTTTGGAGGGGTGTTGGGCTGCAACACACACGAAGCCTTTACAGTTCCCTGGTTAACCGTTGGAGTATCAAACGGACTACAAATGGCACGAAATTTGACAGGTGGTCTACCGGTGGTGTATCAAGGCCGCTTGGCAAATCTCGGTCCATTCATAGAATGTTTAACACCCGCTCACGAAAAGAGGCAAAAGGGGGCACCGGAGGACATAGGAGTGTCGGATTGCAAAACGGACAACGGGGAAAATGCTCGGATGCATGAGAGACCAAGTATGGAAATGCGATGCACATGATGACATGATATGAAATGCATGACATGGACAAAAGCAAAACAAAGACAAAACACAACCACGAAGGGAATCTCACAACACCTCTCCGGAAAAGGCAAGAGTCGGAGTTACATATATGGAAAGTTGTATCCGGGGCGTTACAGATGCTTACGCCTGCGCCCATTGGGGGAGGCACATGTGTGGTTGGGTGTCCGGCACCGCTGGTTGCATCGGTGCCGACGAAACCTCCTGGTGCGCCTAGGGGCGCACGGGCGCGACGAGGCCCACAGTGCGGTCCGGCCATAGCCTGAGGAGTATGCAAGGAGCAGAAAGGCAACACACCCCTAGCTGCGGCGTCCAACAGCTCGGCCACACTCTCTAGCAATGCATCTCGGCCGCTCTCCATCGGTCGGCATCGCAGTAGCTCCTGCGCCACCGTGAGCGCGGCCCTCATGTTTGATTGTTCCCACCGGGTGTGCGGCGTCGTTGCGGCAGCTTAGCTGGAGGCTCTTGCAGCGGCCCGCGCTTGCCGTGGAGTAAGGGTGGATGGAATTTGACCGTGCTGCCCATGCCCCATAGCATTTGGTGGTGCACGTGTCTCCTGGAGCGCGGGGTTGGGGTCTTCTTGGGCGGACGACGCCGCCCGGGCTGGCCCAGCTGCCCAGTGGTCGGCGTCGGTCCTCGGGTCGTCAGACATCGGAACCACGGAGTGTCGGCGGATCAACTGGCGTAAGAGAGGCTCCGGCGCACCCCTACCTCGCGCGCCAAATGTTGGATTTCGGGTTCCAGAAAAACCCTTGAGGTTCAAACACTGGGGTGCGCACGAAGATCTCTCCCCCTCTAGCTCTTGCCCTCACCACAATCTCAAGTTTTAGCATGTCAAACTCGCAGAACAAAGGGACACAAGATTTATACTAGTTCGGGCCACCATTGCAGTTTAATACCCTACTCCATTATGGTGTGGTGGATTGCCTCCTGGGCTGAGGATGAATAGTTACAAGGGGAAGAACAGCCTCCTGAGGAGAGGTGTTCTTGTGCTTGGCGAGCTTGTGTGGTGTCTGGTGGTCTGAATGATCCTCCCCCTTTGCTAAGGTGGTGGCTAGTCCTATTTATCAAGGCCCTGGTCCTCTTCCGGAATATTGATCGGGAAGGGATCCCACAACGGCCATGTTTCAAGGGGGCCAGCTAGTACAAGTTATCCTGACAAAAGTAGTCTTCGCCTGCCAAAGGCTCTGGTGGTGACGCCGTCTTGGGCTCCACGGTGACCTTTGTCCTATCGTCCTACTAGTCTTGGTCTCATTGCACTGGTATGGAAACCTTTGCTTGATGCCTCGGGACTCCACGCCTGAGCTTGCCTCTTTAGCACCAAAGAGGAAATGAGGACCCTACGCGCGCTTGCACCAGCCTGCTACCCGCCTGGCATTGGTCGTCATGGCTTACGTCACGGGGACCTCGCGAGGTCTCCCTTGCCTTGATCTCTCCGCCCCTTGCAAGCCAGCCTGGTGAGGCTGCCCCCGAGGAGGTCTTACATCATCCGCCTCGCGAGGCTTGGCCCCTCGCGAGGGTCTTGACTGCTTGCTGATGAAGATGGGCCGCACAGGGCCGCTGGTGGAGCTATGACGTGGGCCGTAGGTAGGCAAGTTTGGGGACCCCCGTTCCCACAACGCCGACACGGGCTACCCAACTGGGTAGTATGCCAGAGAACGGCTCCTCGTAAGCCATCAGAAGAGTGGAGAAAATGGTGAATGAGGAGATGCGGGTGCCGCGGAGGGGTGCGATTCTTGCCTACTGTTTGTCTGGCCTTGCTTAAATAGAGGGTGGACGGTAGGAGGTTGGCCGAAGTCTAGCCTCGTTTAAACTGAGGTCGGATGGGAGGAGCTCGACCGGTGTTACGTTTAATTCCAGCCCGCTCATGAGGGGACGTGTGACCGGAGTACGTTTCTTGGTTTGCATGCGGGTTTAACGAAGGCGTTTGATGGAGGCGAGGAGGTGTGTTCAGCTGGGCATGCAGCGGGAGTTGCTATACTATTCAATTTGGCAGCGGGTGGTGTAGTTCCCAATACGGCTTTAATGTAGATGAGGGAGAGGGTAGCGGTTCCCGAAATGTTGAACGGCCAATGATGCATCCTCTTGCCTTTTTCCTGCATCACGAGGGCGGCTGAACCTCTTCTTCAGTGGAAGCGGTTCGGGCTCCTCCCAAGGGGCCTTCCCCTTTTCCGCCACGGAGAACCTCCTGCTTTGTGCCATGGGAGCTGTGGCAAGACGATGGGACGACAAACAAGAAGAAGAAGCGGGAGGCGAGAAGATGGAAATGGGCATCGGGGGCTTTGGCCTCTCCCCATTTATAGCCAGGAGGAGGCCAACCACCGGCCTCCAAGATCACACACAATGATGGTCTTCCTCTGCATGCAGCAGACCCTCATCAAGTTGAGTAGTTGTCGAGGGAGTGTAGGGAAGTGGAGACGCCCGCGTCTCATTAGTCGCCATGCGTCAACCAAGGCCGCAGGAAGTCAGGGCCCACGGTGCTCCGCACTTGCCCCCTGGCTTCGCCTAGACGCCAAGTTTGAGTGCGCCATGGGCCCAGGGGCTACTGTTGGTGTCCAAGGACTGGGGTGCCCAGATTCTCCTACCTGCGGCCCATGACGTGGCTCCATCGACGGCCTGGTACGACTTAGCTTCAGGATCACAACCCAAGACAATCGCGGGGGCCAAGCCTCGGGAGGCGGATGACACCAAGACCTCCTCTAGGGACGGCCTCCCTAGGTTGGCTCCCGAGGAGTGGATATATCTATGCAAGGTGCACCTCGCGAGGATCGGATGACGTGATTCATGACGACAAAGGCCAGGCACGCGCCAGCGGGTGTAGTGTACCAGTTTCCTCTTTGGTGCCCCACCATCCGCGAGCGGGTTTCGGACACGATGGGTGTACGTGGATGTTGGCGTGCTCAGCCCCCAGTTCTCGACGTCGTCGGCACCCGCTGTTCCCAGCTCCGGTCGGGGCCACGAGAAGCTCGCGGACTCCCACCTCGTCTTCGCCTGGCTCTGGTTGAAGAGGCTGAAGGATCTTGGTGTGACTGCGCCCATGGTGCTGAAGGAGTTCCTCCGACGCCGCATCGCCCCACTCCATCGCCATTCCCATCCGATGTGGTCTTTGTCCGATGGCCAGGATCGCATGAGGCTTCAGCTAGTGGGGTTTCTGCTCGAAGCACGAAGAACTATGCTCGAGGTCTTGACGGGTGACCCCTCGCCAGCCGACATGCCGCAGGAGGGTTGTCTCTTGTACTGCTGCTCAAATAGGATGGAGTTCTGTGATAGCCTGGCTTATTAGGGATGATAGACTACTCATATCAATAAGGAATTCCTTCTTTTCCGGAAGCCCGTTCAGACAGAACTCCAAAGTTAAGCGTGCTCAGCTTGGAGTAGTGTCAGGATGGGTGGCCGACCAGGAAGTTGCTCCCGGTGCGCACGAGTGAGGACAAAGTGCGCAGAAAAGACAAGTATTGATCTGTGGGGCCAGTGTAGATCCTGCCAGGAGAAACGACCACCGGCGGGTGTGTCCGGGGCGTTACAATTTGGTATCAGAGCCGACCCTTGCGGTTACACGGATGGTTGCGGACAGGTGCGTGGTCATGTTGTTCATGACGTTTGTGACCCGTCGTGGCACACGGCATGGAACATGTACTGGACTGGAAGCACAGACGTATGTGCCAAGAGGGAACATTCCTGTGGCCCGACGAGGATGTCGGTTCCTCTGAGTGGGGATGTATGTGATAGCCTGGCATATTATGGATGATAGACTAAACATATCAATATGGAATTCCTTCTTTTCTGGAAGCCCGTTCGGACAGAACTCCAAAGTTAAGCGTGCTTAGCTTGGAGTAGTGTCAGGATGGGTGACCGACCGGGATGTTGCTCCCGGGTGCTCACGAGTGAGGACAAAGTGCACAGAAAAGACTAGTATTGATCTATGGGGCTAGTCTAGATCCCGCCAGGAGTAACGACCACCGGCGGGTGTGTCCGGGGCGTTACAAGTTCGCAGGGCAGATGCCCTCCTTTGATGAATGGGGACTGCGCCCGGCTGGCCTTGAAGGGCCCCGTGAGAACCCTGTCTCCATGGCTCCCCTCCCTGCCGCCAGCGCCGAGCTTGCCCCAAGAGTGGATGCCAGGGGACGAGCTACGCTGGAGGCCGGAGGCATGGGTGCTGAGGCGTCGGCACAGCTCTAGGCTCCCGAGGTGCCATCCTCGGGAGCCTGTGACTCTTGCCTGGGGGCGACAGCTGAGGAGGTGATGCAATCTGCTGCTCCTGAGGTTGAAGCTCCTGAGGTCTTGGTGGGCCACCATGAGGTGGTGCCCGGGGGCTCCCCTCACCCCAGCACTCCCGAGGCCGTCTCCTCGGGAGCCTCACCAATCGTGCCCCGCGCTGGTTGCCACGTCCAACACTTCGGCCGGCTCCGTCTGGACTTTGATGCGCTCCGCAAGAGGAAAGGGTCTCCAAGCCGCAGAAGTGGTGCCGTCCAGCCATTGAAGCATAGGAAGCATGTCGCCATAGACGAGTGAGTACCTTATCTTTGTGATGTCTTGAGTGCTTCTTCTCCTCCTGACCGTGGCTCCTCACGGTCCCTCCTGTTAGGGGTATGAAGTCTCCCGAGAAGCAACCTCCTCCTGCCTCGAATCCCCTGCTTGCCCGTAAACAACCCCTTCCGAGAGAGAACTGTTTCCGGCAAATCTTTCCACGATCATTCTACACTTCTTCCCAGAGTATTCCTCAAACCCCCAGGCAAGCCAACCTCTTATCAAGAGCCCCGAACTAGCATGTTGACTTTGCTTGTACCTTGTGTGTGTGTGTTTCATTGCAGTGGTTTCTTGTCTGTTCGGTTTCCTGTTATTTCAGTCATGCTATATTTTTTTGTTATCTGCCTTGCATGATTGTGCTTTCATGAAATAAATTGACATGCTAGTTGGATGTAGTTACTGATAATATCATGCCTATGTCTATTTTAATGTTAGTAGTATCGATGTTATGATGATTCTGTTGCACTCGTGGAATTATTGGCACTTGGTATTGCCATGTTTCACATGCTATCACAGTTCACTTGAAAAAAATTTATGTTGTTACTACATCTGTATGTTGCATGTTAGTTGTTGCATTCAAGTTAAAAATATTCGCATGATGATTGACGATGGAGAAGTTAATAATATGACTTAATAACAAACCTCCTCCGTCGTCACTAGGATGTCATAGTGCCACCAGATCGAGCTTTTTCCAATGCAGCCACATTTGCCTTGGTATGGGAAGGCCCTAACTGGTTTATTGTCATGCCTCTCACGTGTGCCTCCGACGAGGGAAGGTTATGGGCACGCGCTACCCTGATCAGGTAGGCGTACATGAACCTTGTGAGCATGAGTTGTTATGCGTGCTTTGTCCCTGTGTGGGACCGTTTTTTTGTTTGCCACGACGGTGGCCATTTGTCTTTGGTAGGCTAGGCCACCCAGGACTGAACCCAAAAAGTGGTGTTGGTCGGAGTGGCCGGGTGTAACACCCCGTATGTAACTTGCCATATTTGTATTCCAACTCTTGCCATTTTCAGCACTAAGTTATGATATTCCCACGTGGTTGGGTGTTGTCTTCGTTTTGCATTTTGTTCATGTCATGCTTCTCATATCATGTCATCATGTGCATCGCATTTGCATACCTGTTCGTCTTATGCATCCGAGCATTTTCCCCGTTGTCCGTTTTGCATTCCGGCACTCTTATGTCCTCCGGCGTCCCCTTTTGTCTCTTTTCGTGTGCGAGTGTTAAACGTTCTCGAATTGGACCGAGACTTGCCAAGCGGCCTTGGTACGCTACCGATAGACCGCCTGTCAAGTTTCATTCCATTTGGCGTCCGTTTGATACTCCAATGGTTAACCGAGGAACCGTAAAGGCCTCGTGTGTGTTGCAGCCCAACACCCCTCCAAAGTGGCCCGAAACCCATCTAAAACCCCTCCATCCTCTCGCCCATTCGATCATGATCACGTAGCAGAAAATCGCACCTCATTTGGACTCTCCTAGCCCCCTCTAGCTATAAATAGGTCTCCCCCGTTCAAAATCACGGATGAAACCCTAAGAAATAGCCCCGCCGCCTCTTGTGCATTGCACCGTGGTTGATTTTGTTTCTCTTTCTTGTGTTCTTTCTTTGGGTACAGCCGGGAGATGAGTACGTGATCGAGGAACCCATTGAGTACGCTTACGAGGATCAAGCTTACGTCAACTCGGAGAACTTTGCGGGCAAGATGACCATAACCTCGAAATCACTTCTATCTTTGCTTGCTAGTTGCTCGCTCTATTGCTATGCCTATGTCGCGATACCTACCACTTGCTATATCATGCCTCCCATATTTCCATGTCAAATCTCTAACCCACCTTGTCCTAGCAAACCGTTGTTTGGCTATGTTACCGCTTTGCTCAGCCCCTCTTGTAGCGTTACTAGTTGCAGGTGAAGTTTGGAGTTTGTTCCTTGTTGGAACATGATTTTTTGTTGCGATATCATTATTATACCTTGGCTACTTTTAATGCATCTAAATACTTGGTAAAGGGTGGAAGGCTCGGCCTTATGCCTGGTGTTTTGTTCCACTCTTGCCGCCCTAGTTTCCGTCATACCGGTGTTATGTTCCTTGATTTTGCGTTCCTTACGCGGTTGGGTTATAATAGGAACCCCTTGACAGTTTGCCTGAATAAAACTCCTCCAGCAAGGCCCAACCTTGGTTTTACCATTTGCCACCTAGCCTTTTTCCCTTGGGTTTCATGGACTCAAGGGTCATCTTTATTTTAACCCCCTGGGCCAGTGCTTCTCTAAGTGTTGGTGCAAACTTGGCGATGTCCGGCGCCCCCTGGGCAACCAGGGTCTATGCCAACCCGACGTCTTGCCCATCCGGTGTGCCCTGAGAACGAGATATGTGCAACTCCTATCGAGATTTGTCGGCACATTCGGGTGGCTTTGCTGGTCTTGTTTTACCATTGTCGAAATGTCTTGTAACCGGGATTCCGAGTCTGATCGGGCCGTCATGGGAGAAGGAATATCCTTCGTTGACCATGAGAGCTTTTGATGGGCTAAGTTGGGACACCTCTGAAGGGTTTTGAACTTTCGAAAGCCGTGCCTGCGTTTATGGGCAGATGGGAATTTGTTAATATCAGGTTGTAGAGGACTTTTCACTTAACTTAAATTAAAATGAATCAACAGCGTGTGTAACTGTGATGGTCTCTTTTTGTCGGAGTCCGGGAAAAGAACACGGTCTCGTGTTATGCTTGAACGTAAGTAGTTTTAGGATCACTTCTTGATCTTTGTAGATTCTCGACCGTGCTTTGCCTTCTCTTCTCGCTCTCATTTGCGTAAGTTAGCCACCATATATGCTAGTGCTTGCTGCAGCTCCACCTCACTACTTTTCCCTACCCATAAGCTTAAATAGTCCTGATCACGAGGGTGTGAGATTGCTGAGTCCCCGTGACTCACAGATTACTTCCAAAACCAGATGCAGGTGCCGATGATGTTATTCCAGGGGATGCGACCGAACTCAAGTGGGAGTTCGACGAGTACTCAGGACGTTACTATGTTTCCTTTCTAGACGATCAGTAGTGGAGCCCAGTTGGGGCGATCGGGGAGCTTATGCATTTGGGGTTGTCTTTATTTTGGTTCCGTAGTCGGACCTTGATTGTATCTGGATGATGTAATGCTATATTTATGTATTGTGTGAAGTGGCGATTGTAAGCCAACTATGTACCTCTTTCTTATTCAGTACATGGGATGTGTAAAGATTACCCCTCTTGCGACATGCCTACACTGCGGTTATGCCTCTAAGTCGTGCTCCGACATGTGGGAGATATAGCCGCATCATGGGTGTTACAAGTTGGTAACCAGAGCCTTCCCCGAGTTAGGAGCCCCCTGCTTGATCGAATCGCTGGCGTTGTTGAGTCTAGAAAAAAAATTTGAGTATTTTATGTTTATATATATCGGAGAGTAGGATTCTTTTTACTCCTCAGTCCCTTCGTAGCTCCGATGAGGCATCCTGACATACAGTTTTGACTCTTCTCTTCTCAAATTTCACGAACAAATTTCACGCAGGTATCTTGGAATCATTTCGATGGTTTTGTGATGAGAACATTGTTCTTGGTGCCTCCTGACATTTAGGGGTTGTGGCAGTGTCCCGGGGAGTTGAGCTCCGAGGTGTTGTCGTCACAATTTTATCGTTGCAGTTCTGGAATACCTGAGTTTAGCCGACATCAAAAATATCTTTTATGTAGTTGTTGGTGAGATAACCTCAACGCCACCCAGTACGGAGCGGGAGTTCGGGAGTATTGCCATAACTCGTATAACGGATGCTTTTCGAAGGTTGAGGTAAATGATTTCCAAAGGTTTCTTGGTTATGTGGTGAAGGATGGATACTGATGGATGTAGGATTTGCTAGTTTTGGGTGAGATATTATGCTTCCCCTGTATCCCCAACACTTGATTGCATAACCGGAAAGCTTCGAGAGTTTCATAGGTGGGAATTTATGTAGCTCTAATATTTCTTCCGCAGATATTTGGTTCGTGATTGGGTAATCCTGACCAAGTATTTGTTCATATCCGTACCTTGTTGTTTTATTCATCTACCTCTATCTAAGTGGCTTCTCAATTTATGGAAGTGTGATCATTCAATATGGAATGCATTCATTCATTCTTGTTCGAATGTTAAGGCTATATGTTGCAATTTCGATCCATTTGATTCAGCTTGAATATATGTCTGTCAAGATGCTAACGATGTCACCCTCTTCAGGATGGCTCCTCCCACACGTCAGTATCCGGAACCTCCGCCACCACCTCCACCTCCGGAGGCATGGCAAGCTGTGATGGCCACTACCAACACCAACACGCAGCTGATTATGCAACTCTTGCAAGAGCGCAACCAAGGAAATCAAGGTCATGGAAACAATCAAACTCAGTTTGCTACCCTCAACCAGTTCCTTGCAAACCAGCCAGAAGTCTTTCAGTAACTGTGTCGAGGCCACAGACACTGATGATTGGCTCGTGGATATCTGCAAACATTTTGAGTGTAGCAATGTTAGGCCTGAGGACTTTGTCAAGTTTCCTTTGTTCCAACTCAAAGACCAAGCTGCTGAGTGGTATCAACAATACAAAGATTCCAGAGGAGGTCGTGTGATTACTTGGCATGATTTCCGCCAAGACATCAAAGCTCACCACATTCCTCAGAGTGTTGTTGAGAGTAAGCGTGAGGAGTTCAGCAATCTGAAGCATGGAAGCTTGTGTGTTTACCAATGCAACATCCTGTTCCAGAGGCTTGCTCGCTTCGCCAAACAAGACGTCCCTGACGAGAAGAGCATGATTTATCAATTCAAAGGTGGCCTCAGAGAAGATCTGCAACTAGCTCTTGTGCTTTTTGAGCCAAAAAAGTATGATGAGTTCTACAACATGGCACTTAGGCAAGAAGCCACTCAGCTCAAGTGCGATGCTTCCAAGAAGGGAGTCAGGGATGCAACTCCTTCTTCTTCAACTCAAGTGGCAGCTAAGCAGCAAAAGTACTAGTTGCCTCCTCCTCCTCTGTTCTGTCAGCCTTATCAGCAGAAGAGCAAAGGTGGCAATGGATCTTTCCCCCCCCCCCACCCCCGGCTTTCAGAACAAAACTTCATCTCATGCTCCAAGGTTAAGTGCTCCGTATCACCGGCCGCTCTCAAAGGTTACATGCAACAAGTGTCAGCAGAAGGGTCACTATGCAAACAAATGCTTCAACCAAAGGCGTCTTCCGCCTCCTCCTCCTATGATATCTGCCAGCAATGCAGTGGCCAAGCATAATCCCAAGTCTGCAAAGGTCAACATGATGAACGCAGCTCAGGCAGAGGACTCTTCAGAAGTGATCATGGGTAACCTTTCTGTTAATGATATTCCTACAAGAGTTCTTTTTGATACTGGTGCATCTTTGTCATTCATATCGAAGCCTTTTGCATCCATGCACGATTTGCATACTGTCGATTTGCCTAAGCCGGTAGCGGTTTCCTCTCCGGGTTTGTTCATGAACACCAAAATGATGGCTCTGGATGTTTCTATCAAGATGGGAGATTATAAATATCTGTCCTCTCCAATGGTCCTTGGTAACTCAGATATTGATCTAATTCTCGGTGTGGACTGGCTTTCTAAGCACAAGGCTCAGCTTGATTTTGCTACTAGGCAGATTCAATTGACACATTCGTTTGAGGATGTGATCGTCTTTGCCGCTCATGATGATACCATTCGACTATTTTCTCTCAATGAGAAGGGCGAGTTGAATGCCATCTCTCAAATTCCATTCGTTTGTGAATATCAAGATGTCTTTCCAGAAGAGCTTCCAGGAATGCCTCCTCTCCGGCCAGTTGAATTCGTCATTGATCTCGAGCCTGGCACGGAACCTGTTTGCAAACGTCCTTACAAGGTTGGACCAGAAGAGTTGAAGGAGCTGAAGAAACAACTCGATATACAACAGCGTATGGATCTCATCCGACCGAGTTCTTCTCCTTGGGGTTATGGTGTTCTTTTTGTCAAGAAGAAGGATGGCACAGACCAACTTTGTGTTGACTACCATCCATTGAACAAGAAGACCATAAAGAACAAGTACCCACTTCCCAACATCAACGAGCTTTTCGAACAACTCAAAGGTGCTCAAGTATTCTCCAAGCTAGACCTCCGTATGGGCTATCATCAGATTCGCATTCGTGAACAAGACATCCCCAAGACAGCATTCAGAACAAGCTATGGTTCCTACGAATACACTGTCATGTCTTTCGGCCTTGTCAATGCTCCTCCAACTTTCTCTCGCATGATGAACTTCATCTTCAACCCTTACATAAATGACTTCGTCTTGGTCTATCTCGATGACATTTTGGTCTTTTCCAAGAACAAGGAGGATCATGCCAAGCACTTGAGATTGGTGCTGGACAAACGCAGAGAACATCAGTTCTATGCAAAGTTTTCAAAGTGTGAGTTTTGGCTCAATGAGGTTCTCTACCTTGGGCATATCATCTCCGCCAAGGGCATAGTGGTTAATCCTGAGAAGGTGTCTGCAATTGTGAATTGGGAACCGCCTCAGAATGTGAAGCAACTCCACAACATCCTTGGGCTCGCAAGTTATTGTCGAAGATTCGTTGAGAATTTCTCTAAGATTGCGAAGCATCTTGCCAACCTTCTCCAGAAGCATGTGAAGTATGTTTGGACGCCTGAATGTGACATCGCTTTCAACACCCTCAAAGAGAAGTTAGTCACAGCTCCAGTTCTGACTCCTCCTGATGAATCCAAACCATTCAAAGTTTTCTGTGATGCTTCCCTGCAAGGTCTCAGTGTTGTGTTAATTCAAGAGAACAAAGTTGTGGCCTATACCTGTCGCCTGTTGAAGCCCAATGAAAAGAACTACCCCACTCATGACTTCGAGTTAGCGGCAGTTGTCCATGCTCTTTTAACTTGTAGACATCTCTTGTTGGGAAGAAAAGCGGACATCTTCATTGATCATAAGAGTCTCAAGTACATCTTCACTCAGCCCAACCTCAACCTCAGATAGACTCGTTGGGTCGAAATGATTCAAGAGTATAATCTGAGTATTGACTATACTCCAGGCAAGGCCAATGTCATTGCTAACGCTTTGAGCGGGAAGGCTTACTGCAATAGTTTGATTCTCAAGCCCTTCCAACAGGATCTTTGTGAAGCTTTCCGCAAACATAATCTCCAAGTTGTTCCTCAAGGATTCCTTGCCAACCTCCAAGTCCCTCCTACTTTGGAAGATCAGATTCGCTAGGCTCAACTTCTTGATGCTATGGTGAAGATGGTGAAGATTGGAATTGCCAAGAGCCAACCCAAGTACAAGTGCTATCGTCTTGATGACAAGGATACTCTATTCTTCGAGGATCACATTGTTGTTCCTAAGGGTGACCTTCGTAAAGTCATTATGAACGAGGCTCACAATTCACTTCTATCTATTCATCCTGGAAGTACAAAGATGTACCATGACCTCAAGCAGTCGTATTGGTGGACTCGAATGAAGCGCGAGATTGCTCAGTTCGTGAATGAATGTGATGTCTGCAGAAGAGTCAAAGCAGAACACCAACGGCCAGCTGGTATCCTCCAACATCTTGCCATTCCAGAATGGAAGTTTGACCATATTGAGATGGACTTCGTGACTGGATTTCCCAAGTCCAAGTGTGGCAATGATGCTATCTTCGTTGTCATCGACAAGCTTACCAAAGTGGCTCATTTTCTTCCTATCAAAGAATCTATCACAGCAGCTCAGTTGGCAGAGCTATATACCTCCAGGATTGTCTCCTTGCACGGCATTCCGTAGTTGATATCTTCAGATCAGGGAAGCATCTTTACCTCTAAGTTCTGGGATTCTTTTCAGAAGGCTATGGGAACCAGCATTCGCTTAAGCACAGCCTTTCATCCTCAAACTAGTGGACAAGTCGAGCGAGTAAATCAAATTCTTGAAGATATGCTCAGGGCATGTGTCATTTATTTCGGTATGAAGTGGGAAGATTGTCTTCCATGTGCCGAGTTCTCCTACAACAACAGCTTCCAAGCGAGTTCGGGCAAGGCCCCATTCGAGATTCTCTATGGCAGAAAGTGTCGTACTCCTCTTAACTGGTCAGAGACTGGTGAACGCCAACTTCTTGGAAATGACTTGATCACAGAGGCTGAAGAAATGTGCTAAGTCATTAGTGAAAATCTCAAAGTCGCGCAATCGCGCCAGAAGAGTTACTATGATAGCAAGCATCTTGACTTGGCTTTCGAGATCGGAGACCATGTCTACCTCCACGTCTCTCTAATGAAAGGTACTCGTTGCTTCGGTATCAAAGGGAAGCTTGCCCCTAGATACGTGGGTCCTTTCAAGATCATTTGCAAAAGAAGCGATCTCGCCTATCAAGTTGAGCTTCCATCCAACTTTGCAAACATGCATGACGTGTTTCACGTGTCTCAGCTTCGCAAGTGTTTCAAGACTCCTTAGCGCACCATCAACTTCGAAGAGATTGATCTCCAAGAAGACTTGTCTTATCATGAGCATCCCGTTGCTATTCTTGAAGAAACTGAGCGCAAGACTCGCAACAAATCTATCAAATTCCTGAAAGTGAAGTGGTCACATCATTCCTACCGTGAAGCCAACTGGGAACGCGAGGACCACCTCCGTTCCGAATATCCAGAGTTTTTCTAGTCCTAGATCTCGGGACGAGATCCTTTCGTAGTGGTGGAGTGTTGTAACGCCCTGTATGTAACTTGCCATATTTGTATTCCAAATCTTGCCATTTTCGGCACTAAGTTATGATATTCCTTCGTGGTTGGGTGATGTCTTCGTTTTGCATTTTGTTCATTTCATGCTTCTCATATCATGTCATCATGTGCATCACATTTGCATACGTGTTCGTCTCATGCATCCGAGCATTTTCCCCGTTGTCCGTTTTGCATTCCGGCACTCCTATGTCCTCCGGCGTCCCCTTTTTGCCTCTTTTCGTGTGCGGGTGTTAAACATTCTCGGATTGGACCGAGACTTGCCAAGCGGCCTTGGTACGCTACCAGTAGACCGCCTGTCATGTTTCGTGCCATTTAGAGTCCGTTTGATACTCCAATGGTAAACCGAGGAACCGTAAAGGCCTCGTGTCTGTTGCAGCCCAAGACCCCTCCAAAGTGACCCAAAACCCATCTGAAACCCCTCCATCCTCTCGGCCTTCAGATCACGACCGCGTGGCTGAAAACCGCACTTCATTTGGACTCTCCTAGCCCCCTCTAGCTATAAATAGGTCTCCCCCGTTCAAAATCACGGATGAAACCCTAAGAAATAGCCCCGCCGTCGCCGGACATTTTTTCCACCGCCGCCGGACATGCCCGCCTCCGTCGCCCATGCCAATCGGCGAGCGACACGTGGCACCGCGCCCACATCGCCGCGCCTCCCCGCCGCCAGGCCCACGCTGCGCCCCACGCACCAGCCGCCTTTGCCCCGCGCCGGAACGCGACGCCGCCCCGCATCGCCGGCCACCACCGCCGCCTCCCGCGGTGGCCGCCTCCACCGCCCCGCTCGCCGGCCACCGCCGCCGCCCCCGCCAGCACCCGGCTTCCCATGCCCGCACCTCCACCGGATCCGCAGCTCCGGCGTGCTCCGTCCCTCCTCGCCGACGCCCCGTCTTCCCAAGCTTCAGCCGCCACTCTCCTTCAACTCTGGCGAGACTCTGGCGGACTTAGGGAACAGCGCCCCGATCTCGATCTGAGAAGAACCTAGGGTTGACCCCTCTTTTTCTCCAAGTCCCCAGTTTCTTATATTTTCTAGCATTCTTCATCATGCCATATCTCATCATCTGTAGCTCCGTTTTGCGCGTGTTAGATATCAAATTGTTTGTTAGGATGTCCTCTTCATTTCATTCCATTGCACCATGCTTGTTTGAGTCCATCTTGATGCCTAAAATGCTGTTGCAAGAGTTCTATGAAATGTTAGTTTCTGTTTCTTAACAGATTATGGGCATTTGTCATTTTTGCGATGATTAATGTGTGCCTCCTATGAACTTGAGCCATACATGTGTTTTGGGCTATGCCATGCCATATTTGCAGGGGTGTATGCCATGTATTTTTGTGATCAATGTGGTGACTAGCACAAGCATGCAAAGTAGCTCTCGCAAAGTAGCCCTGATGTTATTTTTATGCCATGTATTCATGTTGCTACAGAGTGATCCATGCCTCTTTTGAGCATGTTCAGTAAGGATGATTTTGAGATATTGTTATGTTATATCCATACATGTCTTTTGCTCTACTTTTGCTACAAAATATTCCTGGCAGATTGTTTACATGTTATTCAATTTTGCCAAGGTTGTTGTAGTTGTTCCATGCATGCTATGAGATTGTTCTTGCCACGGTTAGCTTCTTGAACATGTCTTCTTTCTCGGTGTATGCTTATTTTGTCATGCAATGCCTTGTGGTGAGTTCATCGAGCTCGCAAACATGCCTACGTAACTCTGTTTTTGCCATGTCCAGTTTTCTGCTAAGTCTGAATCTGTTAACGAAACTTGCTATGTTTACATGGGTGCCATTATATCTTCTGATCCTTTTTGGCTTATGGTCACTCAGGGACTTTTGTTATATGCTTTGTGTAGTTTCATGCCATGTCTTGCTTTGCTATGATCTGATCCTGTAGCATGCTGTTATCTTGCTCTAAACATTGCTTCCTGATGTTAATCCTGACATGTTGTTTTCACTAAGTCTGTGAACCTGATATCTTTTGCACTTTTGCCATGCTTGTTTGAACCTGCTATTGTGTGATTTAGCCGTATCTCAGTGTTCATCATTTGTCAAGCATCTTGAGTGGATCATTGCCATGTGCTTTTTTGCTATGTTAGAGTGCAGTAGCTTAGTTTCTTGTTGCATTTTAGTTGGCATCGTGCTGTTAATCGCAGAATTGTGCCATTATTGTTTTGCTTGGCATTTGCAAACCGTGCATCCGATTCCGGTGATCTTTATATCAATTTCGACTGAAATCAACTCATATTTCCAGCGGCGCTCTTGGTTTGCCAAGTTGAGGCCTGGTTAAATCTTTCCCTTCCGAAGCACGCATATGCATTGCATATTACATCCCACATATCATGCCATGTTTTGCATCATGTTGCTTGTGCATTGCACCGTGGTTGATTGTGTTTCTTTTCCTTGTGTTCTTGCTTTGGGTAGATCCGGGAGATGAGTACGTGATCGAGGAACCCATTGAGTACGCTTATGAGGATCAAGCTTACGTCAATTCAGAGAACTTTGCAGGCAAGATGACCATACCGTCGAAATCACTTCTATCTTTGCTTGGTAGTTTCTCGCTCTATTGCTATGCCTATGCCGCGATACCTACCACTTGCTATATCATGCCTCCCATATTTCCATCTCAAACCTCTAACCCACCTTGTCCTAGCAAACCGTTGTTTCGCTATGTTACCACTTTGCTCAGCCCCTCTTATAGCGTTGCTAGTTGCAGGTGAAGTTTGGAGTTTGTTCCTTGTTGGAACATGATTTTTTGTTGGGATATCATTATTATACCTTGTCTACTTTAATGCATCTATATACTTGGTAAAGGGTGGAAGGCTCGGCATTATGCCTGGTGTTTTGTTCCACTCTTGCCACCCTAGTTTCCGTCATACTGTGTTATGTTCCTTGATTTTGCGTTCCTTACGCGGTTGGCTTATAATGGGGACCCCTTGACAGTTCACCTTGACTAAAACTCCTCCAGCAAGGCCCAACCTTGGTTTTACCATTTGCCACCTAGCCTTTTTCCCTTGGGTTTCGCGGACTCAAGGGTCATCTTTATTTTAACCCCCCAGGCCAGTGTTTCTCTAAGTGTTGGTCCAAACTGGGCGATGTCCGGTGCCCCCTGGGCAACCAGGGTCTATGCCAACCCGACGTCTTGCCCATCCGGTGTGCCCTGAGAACGAGATATGTGTAGCTCCTATCGGGATTTGTCGGCACATTCGGGTGGCTTTGCTAGTCTTGTTTTACCATTGTCGAAATGTCTTGTAACCGGGATTCCGAGTCTGATCGGGCCGTCTTGGGAGAAGGAATATCCTTGGTTGACCATGAGAGGTTGTGATGGGCTAAGTTGGGACACCCCTGCAGGGTTTTGAACTTTCGAAAGCTGTACCCGCGGTTATGGGCAGATGGGAATTTGTTAATATCCGGTTGTAGACAACTTGACACTTAACTTAAATTAAAATGAATCAACAGCGTGTGTAACCGTGATGGTCTCTTTTCGGCGGAGTCTGGGAAGAGAACACGGTCTCGGGTTATGCTTGAACGTAAGTAGTTTTAGGATGACTTCTTGATCTTTGTAGCTTCTCGACCGTGCTTTGCCTTCTCTTCTCGCTCTCATTTGCGTAAGTTAGCCACCATATATGCTAGTGCTTGCTGCAGCTCCACCTCACTACTTTTCCCTACCCATAAGCTTAAATAGTCTTGATCGTGAGGGTGTGAGATTGTTGAGTCCCCGTGACTCACAGATTACTTCCAAAACCAGATGCAGGTGCCGATGATGTCATTCCAGGGGATGCGACCGAACTCAAGTGGGAGTTCGACGAGGACTCAGGACCTTAATACGTTTCCTTTCCACACGATCAGTAGTGGACCAGTTGGGGCGATCGGGGATCTTATGCATTTGGGGTTGTCTTTATTTTGGTTCCGTAGTCTGACCTTGATTGTATTTGGATGATGTAATGCTATATTTATGTATTGTGTGAAGGCGATTCTAAGCCAACTCTGTACCTCTTTCTTATTCAGTACATGGGATGTGTAAAGATTACCCCTCTTGTGACATGCCTACAATGCGGTTATGCCTCTAAGTCATGCTCCGACACGTGGGAGATATAGCCGCATCGTGGGTGTTACACCAGGAGAGTGTCATGGCAGTAGATCGGTTTTGTCAGAACGCTGTTGGTCCACCCGAATGGGAGTGCGAGGCCATGGGTTCTGTGGTGTGGGTACAGTGTGCTACCTCTGCAGAGTGTGTGTGTGTTAAATCTATCTATAGCCGTGTCCTCGGTCATGGACACAGGTTCGTAGTAGGTCACACTATCAGGTCTCGGTCAAAATGGAGGATAAACCTGAAATAACTAAGTTGATGAATAATGTGCAATAAAAGAATGTGATGACTTGGACTATGAGAAAGTCGTGAGTAATCACGGGCTGTGTTGATATGATCACGAGACGAGGTCTCGGCGAGTGTTGAACTAAGTGTGATTCCATTTGTGATCTGTGAATAGTCATCGCTTGGTTGTGAGGCAACCCGTTGGTAAGAGAGTCTGAGGGACTTGGTGCACACGTTTGGTTGCATTGCATGATTAATATGTTGTTATTTGCATTTAATGAACCATGGTAGAAAATAAGATGGTTGCATAAAGGTAACATGTTATGTCTGCATTGGATATGACTGATAGTTTATTTTCAACATAATTTCAAGATGCCATGTCATGTCTTGATTGCACTTATGCCATGCTTTGATATGCCATGTTATGGTTAAGATGTGATGCTATGTTTTGTGTTGCCAAACTAAAAGTAAGTTGATATGCCATGTTATTGCCATGATAGTAGATGCCATGATGTTGTTCATGCTTGTTTTGGTCCATGTCTCTAGTTAATATCATGCCTTGTTTAGTAATTGATATGAGATAGATTGTTGCATGCGCTTGGTTCTTGCTTTGTCTTCTGCTTGTCTAGATACTATATATTTGGTTGTCTTTCAAGTACATTCAATGTACTGACCTGGCGTGTCATGCCAGCTTTGTAGGTCGTGCTCAAGTTGTTCGCTCGTTCCGTCATGCTAGGCCGTAATCTTGCCAGACATGTGAGTTGTGAAGCCCAGCCAGAGTTGTTATGTTGCCAAACCCAGACTTCCACCGCCATTTAAATAGCCTTAGGGCTATGCCAGATAATTGTATTCATCAATTATGTAATCATATACACATGTATTTGATGAATATTCTTGTACATTGAATGCTGTATCATGGACCTGTCATGCGTCAGGTGTTATCACGGGCTGACGTGTGAAGGCCCCGTGCTCCATGCGGATCGGGGTGCCACAGGAGATGGTATCAGAGCAGCTAGGCTGGCATAGGTTATCCTAGCATTGGATCACTGCTACCATTAACCCGTAATGACCCTAAGGGATTTGACCCATCCCTGACATCCCGCATGGCCACTGTTAAGCAATAGGTGGCGCAGTCGAGATTGACACGTCCTTACCCCGATGTCGCCGCCTAGTTATCCATGGAACGAATAGCAACCATATCCTTTCTGGCCGGCCGCACCGCTTACCCTTCGCCATTGAGGGAAAGGAGCCACACCATGCGGGCATGTCCTGCATAGCTACCTATAAAATCTCCTTTCCGCTAGCCATATCGCTCACTCCTCAGTCAGCCATGTCCCTACAAAGGAGCCTAGCTAGTAATAGCCCAACCATGACTCACACTCTCAAAGCTCCCAAGTTTTAAACCTGCACCTTTGCCATCAACCATACAGGCTTTTCACCTCTTCTTACTGAGATGCTCACCAAATCCTTTGGCAGTAATGCTAGCCCCGATTACCTGGTGTTCCAATCGGCACCCATCCCTCACCTTCACCGCTATGATGCAAGAGTGAAAATCTGCTCAGGTCCCGCAGTAGATGGTCATCCCTTGGTTTTTCAGGGCAGAGCCATGCCCACTATTGATTTGGCCATTTAGGCCGCTGATGTGGAGGCTATCCTATACCTCCGAATCAAGTACCGCAAGTGGCAGAGAGGTGGTAGTTCTGCTTTTTTCCCGTAGTGACAGAAGCAGGAATTCAGCCTCCTACCACTGTTCGGGAGATGACCCAGCAATGGCTCGCTTGGTACAATATATCACTGCCCAGGGGATGATGATTGTCAAGATGCTCGCCGAGTTTAGAACTATGGACAATGACGCGGTACGAGTTGTCATGGAAGCTTATCTTGAGGCTCGTAAATTTGCATCCCAAGTTGTTTAAGAAACGCCATCCGAGCCAGTGCTACCCTCTCAGCCCGTGTTGTGGCCTAAGCCAAACATCGTCACCCTCGACAAGGCTCTTTACCGGATCCACCAGCAGCATTTGCTTGGATCAATTTCAGCCACACCTCCAGCAGTCGAACCCCAACCCATAATATTTTCGGACGATGAAGATGGAGATTGGCTCAGTCTTCATCCTCCCGGAAAGCCCCAGCAAGGCCACTCCTCTGCATGACCTCAGTCACGTAGTGAGATGATTCTGCGAGTAGGTCAGTTAGTCTATTCATCACTACTGGAAAAAAGGTTGTTAGTGGCGCACCTATTTTGTCTATTAGTGGCGACTTTAGGTGCGCCACTATTATCACGCCACTACTAATAAATAGTAATGGCACATGCCTGGTGTGCCACTATTAATCTACATGACAGTGGCGCACCACCTGGTGCGCTATTACTATCCCAGACACTAATGGCACAGCTTGAGTGCGCCATTACTAGGCCCAGAAGTGCGCCACTGTTGTTACTCCAAGGGGCCATGTGTACCTTGTGCTCTGGGTTACTAATGGCGCACTTTTAGATAAAGCGCCACTGGTGTATTTTATTTCTGTGCGCCACTAAAGTGCAATATGGTGCGCCACTACTATGAATATTAGGAATTATCTTTTTTTGCTTTTCTGATATTTGCATAGGTTACAAAATACATTACAGCATAGAATATAAACAACACAACATATAAACAACAGATTTATCGAATACAATAGAAGATTAGTCTCCGAATACAATTCATCATGTTAGTCTCCGAATTCAAAATACCGAACAAAGTTAGAACATTAGAAGTCTCGAGACCACGAGTAGCGAGTTTGTCTTCACATTACAAGTCGATATCTAAACTACCATCACATAGAAGAGGGTTGCGGTCACGATAAGCATCATCGCGATGAAACTGATCTTCATCCGGTTCCTCCTCCGTTGCCTCCTCTCTCCTGCTAGATAGTGCCCGTATCTAGCTTCCGCCTCCGCCCTAGTGGGGTACCTTTTGTAATTGTTACCGCTGAAACGGTGAACCTGTCTCTGACACTCCTCCCAGTCGTCGTAGACTCCAGGAACCTCACCCTTGTACACGACATATGACGGCATCTGTATGCCCTAGACAAACAAAACGTTAGTAGCAATTCACAGATAATATATAAGCAATATATAAGTATGCAACAAAAGGATCGGAAGAGAAAAGCAACACATTAATAGCATGACTCATGGTCCTACTAATAAATAGCATTGATTACATATAAGTTGAATGACTGTCCAAACTAAAGAGACATACAAGTTCATTAAAGTTTAATTACAACATGAGCTAATCGATATTTCAGAACTATATAGCATCAATACTTTCGACTCGACTCAGGGACCAGAGCGTGGATGAAGCCGCTGTCTTTCGTGATGGTCATGAATGTGCGGTTGTTGTGAGCCTCCATGTGTAGCGTTGTTTCTATTTCACTGTTGGACAATTGATATTTGAGGTAGAACTGCCCCGAGGTACGAATGATATCTTGATAGATGATTTCCGCAAACTCCGACTGGATGCGAAAGAATTCTTGCCTAATGTCCTTGTCCTGGATTGCCAACAAGCATGCAACCCATTCTTTGAGATTATTTGGTAGCATAAGGTGATTATGGTCCCGTACAATCGCCCGCATGTGATGGAGGGCGTAGTAGGCATCCTTCTGACTGCCAGGCGGCTGCTTGACACAGGGGAACGTCGTTACGTGGGTGAACACGTGCTTGTCGTACCTACAAATTGGCCTCCTAAAGGTGCCTCCAGAATTGGCGTAGCCGGGGAGAGCATCATCAAGAACTTTCTTGATATTTGTGTAGTCTTTCTTCGACTGACGGTCCGAGTCGAAATACGTGGCCATGCAATATTTCGGGCTTAAGAGGATGAGTGTGCAATGTGTGTCACCGCACAAAACACGGAATGTTAGAAAAGAAAGAACGATCGAAATCTAATAAATCATATCTTACGGGGCGGTGAGGGGATGACTTAATCGAAAAAGTAAGGCACGAGGAAGCTATCCTTATCTAGGTTCGCCAGAATGACGCCTTCGAGGTATGAACTCGCGACTTGCCGGTCCCAAGTGCTGCCCAAGATCTTGGCAGGCATGTAGAAGGGGTCGACTATCACGATGTCTGGGGTATTGTCTCTAATGATGCGCATCTCCATACTGAGCGAAAATAGCCAAATGAAGGTGTAGTGCAGCAGATGAAGGTTAAACATAGAAAAGATGTCATCAAACCGCAGGACGATCATACGCCCGATGGTGCTATCGACAAAGCCCTTGCCCTCTGGCACCTTGGCCATGAAAATTGGGTATGCAACATCATTCTCGGAGAGACGCCACTTCTCCATAGAAAGAACACTATCATGAAGACTCCACATAGCACCGGTTCCAGCATTGAGCAGATTAGTCAGTAGCATCGGCCTACCCGCCACATGCACCCTCCTCGAGATATCCTTAGGTATTGGTGGCCCGTCCTGAGCACGGGTCGTACTCGGTGCTGGCTGGCTCGCACCCTTGTTATTTTTTATTTTCCGTCCCTTCTGCTTCTTCTGGTGTAATGGGATCGAGTTCTTCTCAGAGACCACCTTCTTGAGTGTGTTGGGACTGATACTATTTCGCTCCTCGGCTATTCGAGTCTCGGTGAAGGCGGCAGTTGGAGGCGTCTCCTGAGAACTGAAAGCCAGACGACGCCTGTTGCAATTGGGTTTCTCCGCGGTAGCAGCTAGATCTCGATCGTCTTTTGCAAGGTTGGGTTCTTGAGAAGGAGGCCCCAAGAATTCGTCACCGTACCCATGTTCGTTCATGTACTTATCAATGTTGGAAAATGTACCGTCGTCGTCGTCCGGATCCTGTGCCATATGCATGTTCGGATCAGCTGACGGCGCTAGCGTTGCGGCTGTCTTGCCATGGCTTGGTGCCGGCACGACTGGCGGTGTCGTCTGTGGGGTGGTGTCCCCTGCCCCCAAACGAATCAGGCTCTTCGGCCAAAGCATGGACCAGCCTAACCAGGCGTTGAGGGTCATCACATCATCTTCGTCGGGCCCAGGGGTTGATACGGAGGTAACAAGTCATCGCAGCCCCGCAGCTCCCGAACCAGTTGAACCCTATAAACGGTGGGTGGCATCGGATTACCGTGGAACATGCGGTTGCCCGGTTTAACAATTTTGGTCTTGGCGACATCGATCAACTCGCCGTCCACGAAGTGCAGGAGAGTGCGTGCAATGTTGGCGGCGCCCTGCGAAAACATGTAGGGCGTCAGGGATGCTCAGTCAAAGGCAAGGAGATGAAGTCATCAGCCGAGGCTTAGTTACCGTGATGGCGTCGAGCTCGGCTAATGTTGAGGCACCACCAACGGGATGCGTGCAAGTGACGGAGGGGCCGCTTGCTGTCGAGGTGCCAGACGGCTTTTTCTTCCCACACCCGGGTGCATTAAGCTCAAATGTTGGCCGCCCACAATCCACCGCCGCAGCCCCTCAAGCAAGCAAGGCATAATGCCGGTGATCGTCGCTCCCACTTGGTCTCGCACTTGCTCTTGGACTATCTCCGGAATCTGCGCCACTTGTGCCTTGAGTAACTTAACCTCACGCTCCTGGCTTTCCGAGCTGGTCTTTCTCTCCTTTTTCCCAGCCTTATAGTATTCCAACCATTTCATGGACAAGCCTTTGTTGGCCACACGACCAGCTGACGACGGCTTACCGAACTTATCCTTGTGTTTCATTACATTCAACGCCCTATTTAAAGTGGTGTCCCATGGGGTAGACGGGGAGCTCTGAGACCCCGCGCTACTGCTTTCAGTTTCCTGCGGAAGGAACGTGAACCATTTAGAAATTTGGCTTCATTAGTTAGAATTCAACCATATGGATCTAATTACGCGGGATTATATTCCTTACCAGAACAAGCTCAAGCGCCTTCACCTTCGGATCCGTGGTAAGCTCCTTTGTTACTGGGTCCACCTTGTACCGGGCCCTGACATAGTTCCTGGTCTGCTTTTCATGGTATTTATCGAAGAGGGGCGGTAGGCCTTGCTCTACACGCTCCGCGTCCTCCTTGTCTCATTTAGGTTTCGCCACTCTCTAACCGCCGGGATCGAGTTCGTGGACCCCTATGTTCAAGTCCCGCATATCTTTCCCCCGCTGACTTGATTCTGCGGGTGCGTTGCTCTCGCAATTGATCTTGAACTCCAGGTAGTCAGCTTCGCTGATCGAAGGATTTGTCTCCTTGATCTTCTCATAACTATCACCACTTAGAATCCTTCTCTTCACCGCGGCTCTCCAAGTAGCCAGGGCCGTGCTCATCTTAGTGAGGGCGGCACTTTTCACTTTATTCCCTGATAGGCGTGTGTTTGTGAAGTCATTGGGGAACTTGTATCATTCATGTAGCTTCGTGAAGAGGAGGTTGCGCAAATTCCCTCGGTCACGATGCCTTAGGTTCTCAGTGTTGATCGAGATGGTGCTCCGGAGAATGCACCCGAGTTGTGCCGCATACCCACTAACTAATTCTTTGGGCGCCGTTGGATGCCCACTGGAGGACACTTCAGTTAATTCCTCCTTGACGTAGCCGAGCACGTTCGGGCACCGGTCCTTCCGTTGCCTCTTCGGCTGGCTACCATCTATGCGTTCGCTGCCATCATCAGTGGTGTCATCCCCGGCAGCACCATCAGTGGTGTCATCCCCGACGCCACTAGGGGTTGTGTAGTCGGGATCGGTGTCTTCCGCGGCGTCGTCATAGCAGTGAGGTTCTTCCTCCATCTCCTTGGATAGCTCCCGAATTGCTTGCCCGAACCACCGGCCTCATCGTTGTCGGCCATGTTCGCTCTAAATAGAAAAAAGGCTACTAGAGTTATTGGATGAGATCAGGGTAGTATCTATTCTTCTATCCTATATATTTTCACATTACAGGTTATAAACACCCCTTTGCCAAAAAGATTGTTCCTTTTCCTTCTGTAATTATTCACATTGCAAGAGCTTTCAGTGCATGCATATATATGGATCAAAAAGGAATTCGGTTAACAAAATTCCTATTGTACTAGAATGCATATACACTAAAAATGAATGCATATACAATGAATTTTCTATTAACAAAATTCATTCAAAAACGAATGATTAGCAGAGGTAACATTCTAATTTAGTTAACTTAATTTGAAAGGTCT
Organism: Triticum urartu; assembly: GCF_003073215.2. Taxonomy (NCBI): domain Eukaryota; kingdom Viridiplantae; phylum Streptophyta; class Magnoliopsida; order Poales; family Poaceae; genus Triticum; species Triticum urartu. The sequence continues at coordinate 300,547,920 of NC_053024.1, read as the reverse complement.
TGTGCACGGGAGCAATATTATGGAGTAGATCAGTTAGAATAATTATGGAGTAATTATGAACAGATGATGATTGCTTGTGTCTTGTGCACTGAAGCAATATTTGACTGAGCACTTTTGTCCCAAGTCCCAAAGTCCCAAGTGTTAAATTCAGTTAACACTTTTAACACTTGGTAAATTCAGTTAACTAAATCTGAATTTAGTTAACAAACTTGGTAAATTCCAGAACTTGAAGTTTTTTATTTAGTAGCTCAAAACTGTGTTAAACATTTTTAGAACCTGAACATTTTCATAACTATTTTCAAGACCATGTATTCTTTATTGCCATTTTATGCTTAACTTGCTGATTTGTTGATCTGAACCTCCTCCATGCAGAGAATTATGCTTAATTATGTTTCGGTTGAGAATCGGGCACCTTCTAGATCAAGAAAATTGGGAATGAGCATTGCTAATTTTCTTGACCTAGGGGTGCACCATCTCAACCGAAACGGAAATTAATCAACATTTTAGGAGAAATGGGTAACTATTTGTCCCTGCACAAAATATTGGTGGCAATCAGACTAGAGTGGAGACCTAGATCGGATGATCTTAGATAGGATGCTTAGTATCACTAGCACATGCAGAGCACCACAGACCGTTGCCAAGGTAGTAGCAGATGTAACATTTAAATGCTCACACCAAGCAGCAAACAAACAACAAAATGACATCTGAATTCTGAGGCTCTATCTCTGGCAATTAACTCCAGTTTCCATCCTATCTCAAGCATCATTCAAAAATATATTTTAACGAACACAATGTGATCACAGAAACAAAGCAGCACCAAATCAGTTATCCTAGCATAGTATGAATATGGAGAACAGAAGCAACAGTTTCTGTTCCTGCATACGGCACTTCCAAATTATGCTAGCTATCCATGTTTCAATTTTCTTTTAGTACTCCATACAGCAGGAACCATTCTAACAAAAAGAAACTTTAGGCCACAATTAGACGAAATAGTTGAATTTTCATGTAAGTAAGCAACATGATCCTCAGACTAAAGTTGAATTAGTGAAACTGTCGCATATTTCTTCACTGTGAAGCAGCAGGTGAACAAGTACAAGATTCGTAGACTTGAGTGACTTGGTATTTGAGTACCTGGCCAATGATGACGGCTTTGACGTCGTGGAAGGGGTGGTGTGGAGCGCGTGGAAGACGAGGTGGGGCGGCTGGTAGACGGGCACCTTGGCATGCAGGCGCTCGAGGCGACAAAGCGGCAGAGGTTGAGCGTGTATGGCTTGAGCAGCTCCCCGGAGAGCGCCTCCAGTCATGTCTCCTCCACGAGCAGCTCCTCCAGCTTCGCGGCGCCGCCGGCCACTAGATGATGTGAAACCCACAACAGTTCAGTTAGAACCCTGGCTAGCAAGGGTCCGGGGAGCGGGGGCGTGGAGAAAGACGATACCTTTGGACTTGGCGAGGCGAAGGTTGCGGCGCGCGCGGGCAATGGCGAGGTTGGTATCGGCCCTGCGGCGCTGCTCCGGCGAGAGCGGGGTGGTGTCAGAGGGGGAGGAAGGGGAGGATGGGGAGAGGGAGGCGGCGAGGGCGACGACGGTGGGTTCGGCTGTGCCGGAGCGGAGGCGCTTGGCGGGGCGGGGCGGAGATGCAGATTGGGGAGAAGGATGAGCGGCGAGGGTCTTGGATGTTTTAGTGGGGGAAGGGTTAGCAATGGCGCACCTTTTAGGGGTGCGCCATAAAAATTTGTATATCAATGGCGCACCTTTTAGGGGTGTGCCATAAACACCGTGATAGCAATGGCGCACCTTCTCCTGGTGCGCCATTACTAACTTTTTTTATTTTTTTGGATTTTTAGTTGCGTGTAATAATTTAAGATTTGAGATAAAAGAAAAGGAAAATACAAATGGAGTGATAAAACCATTGTGCAAAGATTTAGAATTAGATGACATGGTTGAAATCAAGTGATACATGTAATAATTTAGTTGCATGTAATAAGTGAGCATGCCACTGACACACACACACACGCGCGGCCGACACGTCGTGATTTGATCTTAGCTATCTTTTCACAATCTTCTTGCCCTTCTTTCTAGCGGTTGAATAATTTAGCCCCAGAACCCCTTGAGTTCTTCTCTTGAATGGACGTCCTTTAGGTAGGGTGGTCCTGCTTCTTCTTGTGGTGTATGGTACTTCATCGTCATCGTCATCTTCCATCTTTGGGTCGCCGTACTTGTCGAAGTCTTGCTCATTGGAGACTCCATCCATTCCGATGATCTTCCTTTTGTCTCTCCTCACGACAACACGATTGGCATTTGATAGGTCGGTAATGAAGAAGCATTGGTCCACTTGGGAAGCCAGTACCCATGGCTCATTTTCCGCGGTGACGTTTGCGCCCGCGTTCTTGGATTTGGCTTCGGGAATAACCATAGTGGTGAAATACCAGTCTTCTTTTAGGACGCTCTTGGCCCATCTGACATGGAACATCGGGACCTTCTCTCTAGCATAGCTCAGCTTCTAGATCTCCTCGATCCTTCCGTAGTATATGTCCTTGTCGTTACTAGTGTAGGATTCCATCGTTACCCCAGAGTTCTGATAATCATCGCTCTTCATGTCCTTTTCCTCGGTGTGGATTGTGTAGCCGTTGATATCGTACGCCTCATAGGTCATCAGGTTGTGCTCGGCACCCTGTGTCAAGGCGAATATGAGTTTTTCTTCTGCTGAAGAACCCACATGTAAAGGGTACGACAGAAGCTTCTTGTCAGGACCCCGATTCTAAGTCACACCGATCTAGCCTGTAACACCTCATATCACTTTGCGGCCTCACGCACGGTATTCCCACGGGTGTCGCCTTACCATGGCCCGGGACCGTTTACGCCTTTTGGCTCACGTATATGATAGTGTCGCTAGCATCCATATGACAGAGAACCCGGGCCGACATGACTAGTCGTGAACCCGAAGTGGCACTAACTTACGGGGACAGGCATACATGAATCAACATCGAGCATGTCGGTCAGCAGCGCGTGAATCCGGGCTGTAGCACTAGGCTAACAGGACTCCGATGAACCGGGCTGTAGCAGGCTAGGCAGGACTCCGGATGTCACCACATGACATTTCCCCGAAGGGACAGACACAGGAACAAAGTGAATCACATGTCGGCCAGTCAAGTGTTCCGGAGCAGCAGTGTTGGGCTAGCAGGACTCCGGTGAACGGGGCTGTAGCGGACTACTATGGCTCATGGAAGCACAAGACTACATTTCCCCATAAGAGAGGCTACCAGGGATAAACAACTAGGTTGTTGGATCCCACACATACCACGCATTTCAATCATACACACAATATGCTCAGTATGTGCAATACAACATGGCATCACAACAAGACTCTACGACTCAGAGTATTTATTCATTCTGGCTCCGATAAAACAAACATGGGTCTCATGACCCAACATTCAGAGCATACAAGTCAAAGCACATGCGGAAGCTTAACATGTCTGAGTATAGACTTCTACAAATGAAAAAGGCTGAGATGCCTGACTATCTACCAGATCCTGCCGAGGGCATAAGATCGTAGCTGAGATATCAAGCTAAACGTCGAAGTCCACGTGGAACTACTAGCGAGACTGGCGTCTCTTTGCAAAACATAAATTAAGCAAACGTGAGTACAAATGTACCCAGCAAGACTTACATCAGAACTAACTACATATGCATCAGTATCAACAAAGGGGATGGTGGACTTTGACTGCAGCAAGCCATCTTTGACTCGGTGGCTATCCTGAACTACGACTGCAAGTAACTCTTTTGAGGTGGCGCACACGAGTCCACATATTCACCATACCAATACACCACTATGGACCCGCTCCCGTCTCCCTACGAGAACGCCATCCATAGCACTCACGCTTATCTTGCACATTTTAGAATATCCACTTTCACTTGTCTATGAACTATGCAAGGGGTCCAAGTTTCCATATCCGAGGAATCCGGCTATTCGAATAGATAATGATAACCCTGCAGGGGTGTACTTCTTCACACACGCTCTTGCCACTTACCACCATGTACACATCGTGTATCTCGGCAACCTTCAAGCGGATGCCTGGCAAGGGAGTCGGCCACGACCTAACTAACCAACAAGTCTCTAGTCTAGGTTTATCGCCTATTCGGGTTCCATCCGCAAGGAGATCCGGCCGGGGTGTCGCTCACGGCCCCAAACGATGTGCGCAGGGTTCCCAAGCCCACCATCCGGGTGCCACTTGGTACACCGTGCCACTGTGCCTAGTCTGTCCCAAGCCCACCTGTACTGGGTGCCGCTTGGTAGACTACTAACACTACCTACAAACACCAGAAACTAGTTGCAACTCCTGGACAGAGATCAGGTTGATTAATAAGTCGAGAGAGCTTGGAGCGCCTGGAGCCCAATGTGTGTTAGTAACTGTTCATGGATCACAAACACAGAACTCAGTTCTTGAGGACGGCTGCAATGAGACAACCCACCATGTACTCCTACATGGCCTCTCACCACTACCTTTACCAAATCGTGTTCACACACTTAGCTCTCAACAGTAGGACATGTTCACCACATTCCAATTCATCCCCGATGAATCGGACCTGACTCAACTCTAAGCAGTAGCAAGCATGACAACAAGCATGAATGAGTAGGCACATCAGGGCTCAAACAATTCCTACTCATGCTAGTGGGTTTCATCTATTTACTGTGGCAATGACAGGTCATGCAGGGGAAAGGGGTTCAACTACCGCAACATGTAACAGTTGAATCATTGTTGTCCTAATGCAGTAAAAAGAGCAGGAGCGAGAGAGAGTGGGATTATGTCGGAATGAACAAGGGGGTTTTGCTTGCCTGGCATTTCTGAAGATAGTATAGCTCTTCATCGGTGCCATCGAATTCATCGCTGGATCAACGTCTACTGAGGGAGGACAAACACCGGCAACTGAGAAAGAACACAATCAACACATGAGGATATGCAACAATATGATGCATGCTATCACATGGCAATATGAATGTGTTTTGGGCTAATGCAAGCTAGAATATATTGAAATGAGTCCATTTGAACCAAAGATTCAAATGCAAACCCATTTTATGAAGTCATATTAGTGCATTAACTTGATTCACCTAAACAGCAAGGTTAAAGTGTTCTAACATGCATGAAACTAGTACATATGGAAAGATTAGATTTTTCTGATCATTTTTCATATATAATTTATTTCATTCTGAGCAGGGGAAAGGAGTTATTGCGTCAGCATGACGTCGGGGTGACGTCAGTCGGTCAAAGGCGCCAGCCCAGGTCAAACCTGACGGCTGGGACCCACATGTCTGTGTAACAACTAACTAACAGAGTAGTTAGTGTTACATTAGTACTAATCTAGGTTAATTAGGTCTGGGGCCCACTGGTCAGTGTCTAAACTAACTGTCAGGGTTAATTAGCACTAATCTAAATCTAACTAAAGATTAATAGAGACGGGCCCGCATGTCAGTGACACAGGGGCTAAACCCGGTCAAACCCAATGCTTATTGGGTTTGACCCTGTAGTAGGGCCCGCTGTCAGTGGCTATTAGGGTTACTTAGGTGGCGGGGTTAGCATCTAATGACGGCCACGTCGACACTCGCCGGAGCATGGCCGGCGACGACCACAGCCGACGACGGAGGTACGCCGGAATCGCTGCTCCGGTGTCCATTCGACGCGCGGATGAGTGCTGAGGGTGGCTGGCGCTCGCGCGCATCTATCGGAGCAGGTGGGAGTCCGTGGGGTGGACGGAGCTCACCGGAATTGAGCTCGCGGCGGCGCCGGAGTTCGGGTGAGTGCGGGGTTGCGGCTGCAGTGCTTGAGCGAGCAAACGGAGTGGCTAGGCGGCCTCCTGGAGGCGCCAGGAGCGTGTCAGTGCCCCTGGAGCGAGCAGGAGAGGCTCCGGAGCGCGGGCTCGCCGGCCATGGCGGACGGCAGCCTCGGTTTCACGGGCGATGAGGCTAGAGGAAGAAATCGAGCAGGGGAGGATGGGGGAAACGACGAGTAGCTCACAGCGTGTCGCCTGAAGTACTCGTCAGCTTGGGGTGGCTCTGGAGAGGACGGAGTGGAGACGGCGATCGCCCGCGCTGGAGCTTGAAGATGATGTCGATGGCGGTGATACGACGCGTCTTCGGTTGCTTGCCTCGTCGAGGAGGCATAGATGACGGAGGCGGAGCCCATGGGCACGTCAGAGGGGTGAGGGGTGGCGGTGGCTGTGACTACGGCGAACGGCGGCGACGGCGGTTCTCGGTCTCGCTTGGGGCCGAGAGATAGAGGAGGGGGGGAGCTCCCGGGAGAGAGGGGAAAGTGACAGGGGACCGAGGAGGGTCGCGTGGCGATGCTAGAAGGGTCGAGGCGTCGCGGTGGAAGCAGGAGGTGGCGTGCGCGCGTCGGGCACGCGCTCACGTCCTCCTGGCGCGAGGTGGACGACGACTGGCAGCACCAGGTGGGTTGGGCCGACTAGCTACAGTAGGAGGCCGCTAAGGTAAGCTAAGGTAGAAGCCCAGGTGGTTTTCTCTCTCTCTCTCTCTCTCTCTCTCTTTCTAATTATTTCTGTTTTCTATTTTTCTGTAACTCTGTTTTGATTTGATTTTAACCCAAATCATTTTTTGAGCTTCTGTAAATTGTTGAATATATCAAATATAAATCCCCAAATAATTATCGGATTACCGGATCATATTTGAAATATAATAAATATAAATCCAATGCAAATAATTATTGAATTAATTCCAAATGCCCAAAATAAATATTTATGAGCTCCTGAAAATATTGGTTTGAATTTTAGTTCTGGCCAATATTTTCAAAGAGAAACATGAACATTTTCTTGGACCCATTCGAAAAGATTTTAATGTTGATTATTTCTGAAGTGACTTCTGAGGGTTTCAACTAACCACAATTTAACTTTCAGAATTTAGACATGATGCATGATGCTCTCAAATGCAACTAATTACAAACAAATTCTAGGGTTGTGACACATCTCCTTGAACCAACGCGTGAAACATGAGTTGTGCTCTTTGATTATATCTCCGTCTGTTCTCTATTGGCCTCGGTCATTGTACGTCTTCTCAATAAAGGTTTTGTGCTCTACCACCCAAGGATCGACCATGTCTATGTGTTGTAGCGAGACTAGGTTTGCTCTTTCAAAGTCGGCGAGTCAACCCTTGAAGTCGACATGCATTTCGCAGCGACCCTCGCGGTGACCTCATCTGGTGAGCCTGCTGAGGTGCCTATTGACGGGCAGACCAACGGGGTTCTCGATGCCTAGATAATTCGTGTAGAAGGAGATGGACTCTTCGGTCAGAAAGCCCTTGGCTATGCTTCCAACTGGACATGCCCTGTTGCGAACGTATCCTTTGATGAGACCATTCATCCTTTCAAACGGCATCAGGCTGTGCAGGAACGTCGGCCCAAGTTGGATGATATCCCCCACGATACGGACCAGCAGATGCACCATAACATCGAAGAATGCGGGCGGGAAGTAGATCTCAAGCTCGCATAGTATCACCATGATCTCTTCCTGTAGCCTTGTGAGTTGCCTCACGCCAACTGACTTCCAAGACATGACGTCAAAAAGGTTGCATAGGACAAATAGCGTTTCACGGACGTGCGGGTCCATGGTCCCATGGATTGCAACTGGAAGTATCTGCGTCATCAGCACGTGACAGTCGCGAGACTTCATCCCGCCGAACTTCTGCTTCGTTGAGTCTAGGTATCTGCTTATCTACCCCGCGTAACCGTAAGGAAGTTTTACTCCTACGAGGCAGGTGAAAAACTACTCGATCTCCTTCTGACTTAGAGTGAAGCACGCGGGAGGGTAGTCATATTTGATCTTCTTGGCCTTTTTGCCTTTGCGAAGACTTTCCATGTCCTTCGCCTCATCATCATTAGGGCGTTTTGCATGAAGCTCCTCCATGATGCCCATTAATTGCAATTCTACCCTTGCTTTCGGCCCATCTTTGGTCCTCTCTGGCATGTTGAGCAGGGTACCAAGCAGACTCTTGCAAACGTTCTTCGTGATATGCATGACATCAAGGCTATTAAGCACACGGAGTATCTTCTAGTACAGCAAGTCCCAGAAAATGGACCTCGTTTTCCATACCTTTAGAAGTGGCTCTGGCGCCTTTCGCTTCTTTCTCGGCGGTGGGCACTCTTTCCAATTTTTCAACAGCTCGTCTATTTCCTCGCGGCTCCTCGTACGCGGGCGTCTTCGGGGTTCGGTTTCACCATCGAACAGATCCTTGCGTTTTCTCCATGCGTCATCATTGTGAATCCACCTTCGATGTCCCATGAACACGGTTTTCGAAGACCCGGGATCTCTATCTAGCTGGCGATACGTTGTGTCATCCATGCACCTGACGCATGCACAAAATCCGTGGAACACCTGCCCCATGACATATCTGTAACCGAGATAGTCGTGCACTATTGTGAGCAGTGCGGCTCTCATAGGGAAATATTGTTTCGCTACGGCGTCCCATGTATTGGCTGGCGTTTTCCACAGTGTGTGTAGCTCCTCTTTCAGCAGCCCCAGATACAGATTGATGTCGTTCCCTGGTTGTTTCGGCCCTTCAATTAGAATTACTCATGTGAATGTACTTCCTCTTCATGCACATCCATGGGGGAAGGTTGTACATCCACACAAACACAGGCCAGGTGCTATGTGTGCTTCTCTGGCTGCCAAATGGATTGACTCCATCGGTGCTCGTGCCCAGCAGGATGGTCCTTGGATCTTCCCCAAATTCTGGGTGATTGAAGTTCAACGCTTGCCACTGGCTCACATCCTTAGCGTGACTTAGCATCTTGTCTTTTTTACTTATCTCCGGATGATTTCCATCATCTTCTCACTTCTTCTCTTCCCTATCCGCGAGCCAACGCAGGAGCTTTGCTAGCTTAGGGTCCGGGAAATACCACTGCAGATGAGGAGTGATCGGAAAGTACCACACCACTTTTCGATGAGCTTTCTTCCTCTTCTTGTATCGAGTGACGCCGCACCGGACATATGGTAGACTCCGCCTGCTCGTCCTAATAAATGATGCAATCATTCATGCACACATGGTATTCCACATGAGGTAAATCCAGAGGACACATGATTTTCTTCGCCTCCTCGAAACTGGTCGGGCACTTGTTCCACCTGGGAAGACGTTCGTGCCAGAATGACATGTTCTCGTTGAAGCATGCATCGGTCATTTTGTGTTTTACCTTCATCTCTAGAGCCATGAGAGTTACTTTCAGGCGGGTATCCTCGGGCCTGCATCCTTCATACAATGGAGTAACCATGTCTATCTGCAGTTGATCCAGCTTGGCTTTCTCTTGGGCGGCAGCTCTTGCGTTACCCGTCTGCTTGAGAAGCAGCTCTTGAATATGAGGGTCCTGCACCCAGCCCATCGATGGTCTACCGTCGTCTGCTCCGGCATCTTCATCTTCATGATCATGCCCTTCGTCTTGATCTTCCTCATCATCATGTCCAGCATCTTCTACATGATGACTGTGTCCTGTATCTACTGCGTGATCATGTCCTGGAGATTCTTCGTCTTATCGCCCGCCCTCGCCGCTATTGTCTTGCTGCCCTTCCTTATTTCTTGCCGGCCCCCATGGACGACTTCATAATCATCTTCATCACCTTGCCACCGATAGCCATCCATGAAACCACGCAAGAGCATGTGGTCCCGCACCTGTCTGGAATCTGGGTCCATAAGGCTCTTCAGCTTACATCTTCGACACGAACATCTTATCTCTGTCTCGTTCTTTTGAAGCATCTCGGCCTTCGCGGAGCTCAAAAACCTATTCACGATGCCTTCGGTAAGTGCGGACCATGGTCGCATGCGGGGTAGAGCAAAACGATATTTTAGAACCAAAAAAAATTTGGCATGACTTTGCCTAAAAATAGGACCAAAAAGAATGCATAGTGCCAAATTCTCGCCGAAACGGAAATGAATCAACATTCCGGCAAAATATTGGCAACTATCGCATTTTAAATACCGGTACCTGCAAACACAAACATATGCAACACCACAAACATACGTAGATCTAGGCCATACAATGTGTGTACGTTGGAGGGAGAAAAAAGTAGATCTAGAACATAAAGAAAGCTTTCCCCTTACTTACCTATCAAAAAAGGAAATTTAACCACTTAATTTGGGTGAATCTATGGTGCAAATGAGGTGAGGAGGAGGCAGCCGAGACCAAGCTTGGTAGAGGTGGAGAGAATGAAGTGGGGAAAGAAATGTGGTAGGTGGCTGTCAAAAATATCTAGCTGCTCTCAGGTTATCGATGGCGCACCTCATAGGTATGCGCCATAGGTAACTAGTTATGAAAAAAATTGAAAAAAATTGTTAGTAGTGGCGCACCGTGGGGTGGTGCGTCATTACTAGTTAAAACTAGTAATGGCGCACTTTCCCCTGGTGCGCTACTGCTAAGTCTGGGAAGGGTGTGGGGCTAGGACAAAACTAGTAATGGCGCACCACACACCAGGTGCTCCATTAGTAATATGGCCACTAATGGCGCACCTATATCTAGGGCGCCACTGCTATATAGCAGTGGCGCACCACATACATGGTGTGCCATTAATGTCCATATTAGGTATAGCCATTTTTCTAGTAGTGCATCCTCGATATGAGTATAGAACTAGGTATCCCGGAATGAGTTGTTTCTTTTAGCGCGTAGCGCGTTCGTACTTTGTTGTATCCTTGCACTGTTTCTAACCTGTATGATGTGTTTTATGTATGCTTTTCTTGGTTTTTGTTTTTTTTTTGATTGTCTCTACGTCAAGTAGAAATGTTTGACAGGGTTGGCAATGTGTTTCTAACAAGATTCTAATCAGTAGATCACATACACTAAATGACATTGCATCGTCTCGAGTCTATAATAAAATGCCCACTGGTGTAGGTATATGTATACCAGGAGTACATATACCCACTTGCATTACAACACTTTTCTATGATTTGTCTGGTGTGGTTTTCCTTTGCATGTTTGTTGCATCTGTCTGTTTGCTAGTTTAGATTATACTGCATACTGCATGCATACCTGGTTCACCCACGACTACATTCGAGCAGTACTCCGGGGAATGCAAGGTCATCTATCCCTCTCTATCTATGCATACCCCGTGTGCCGGATTTCTAGACCCATATCCTCGTAGAGGCATTTCCGTCTGGCAGTTCCTCGTCTCTAATTATTTTGCCCGGTTTCATTTCCGGAGGAACACTTCCAACTTTATTTCACTCGATCCAGTACATGTACCCCAATAAAAATTTCAATTCGGATTCTACCTCTACACCTCCATTTCTAGACCCATATCCTCGTAGAGGCATTTCCGTCTGGCAGTTCCTCGTCTCTAATTATTTTGCCCGGTTTCATTTCCGGAGGAACACTTCCAACTTTATTTCACTCGATCCAGTACATGTACCCCAATAAAAATTTCAATTCGGATTCTACCTCTACACCTCCATTTCTAGACCCATATCCTCGTAGAGGCATTTCCGTCTGGCAGTTCCTCGTCTCTAATTATTTTGCCCGGTTTCATTTCCGGAGGAACACTTCCAACTTTATTTCACTCGATCCAGTACATGTACCCCAATAAAAATTTCAATTCTGATTCTACCTCTACACCTCCATTTCTAGACCCATAGCCTCGTAGAGGCATTTCCGTCTGGTAGTTCCTCGTCTCTAATTATTTTGCCCGGTTTCATTTCCGGAGGAACACTTCCAACTTTATTTCACTCGATCCAGTACATGTACCCCAATAAAAATTTCAATTCTGATTCTACCTCTACACCTACATTTCATGGAGCTATCCGCGAAATTTTCCCGTACCCCAGTGTGCTTCCTGAGCTGGTACAGCCACCTCACCTGCATCGAGACCCCACCACCACCATCGTCTCTCCCTTGTGTGGCGTAGGAAAGTCGCCACCCTGCTCCACCGCAGAATGCGAATACTCCACCGGCGCAAAGCGACGAAGGACCAAGCATGGCGGAGGACCACACAGTGCACCATCTTCTGCCGCATCTCGAGCCACCGCAGCTAGCCGTGCGTTGTCCCTAGCTCGATCATTCCTGATGAGAATCAGCAGGAGGATCGACAAGCCGATCAGCGTGCCCAGCAGCGCCGTGAGGAACAACTGTAACGCCGCCAGGAACTCCTCCTCGCCGAAGGAGCTCGGCTCGATCTCACCCAAACCAAAGAGGTAGTAGAGCGGCATTGTGTTGCTGTGTCGGAGGAGAGCCGTGCTGCCATCTTTTATAGCCCAACCCCGGTGTACGCTGAGCACGGTCAAGGAAAATTGCTCATCGCCAGATCACCGGCGTCCAAGAGGCGAATCCGCGAGCAGTGCTGGCAAGGTGCTGGCCCGCGACGTGAGTGCTCGCTGCACCGGCATCGTGCACGACGTGAACTACAGCACTAGGGTCATCATCGCCCTAGGAGCTAGATGCGGGTTGCGCCAAGCCGCACGCGGAGCAGTGATGAAGAAGAAGCAGCAAGCTGGAGGTAGAAGAAGGAGTCTACCAGTGGGCCTGGACCCATGTGTCAGTAGGTGAAACCACTGTTTATTGGGGTGCATCTAGCAAATTTTTTGGGAGTTTGATCTCGAGTGCCCCCAGCCGTGGATATAACCAGGTTTGCCATATCACTCCCCAGGTGTACCAATTATTGGTGCCCCCAACTCGTTTGAATTTGACTAAAGAGTTAAAATTAACCCAGAGGTTTTTCCCCAGAGTGGTTATCCTTTCATTTGTGATGTAACCCTAGGAATCTCGATGACGAGATTCTTTTTAAGGGGGGAAGAGTTGTAACAGCCCCAAAATTGGGTTATCAATTTTTGTGCTGTTATTCCTTCTTGGCAATTATTTACAAAATCTTTCTCCTGAGTTTGCTGGATGACTCTGAGGATTCTTGTCATTTTCAACCATTCAAAATCTTTCTCATGTCTTTGTCAGTGGGCAAGGCTTCATTTGCATCATCTCAAGACCTCTCAAACCCTAATTCCAAAATTTTGGAATTTGAATGTGGCCTTTGTGATTACAAACGAGCCATCATTTTCCTTGATCTGATGATCATCCCATATTTTCCTAGAGACCCTCCTATCCTCCTAACCCTTGGATATGCAAAAATATTGCCAAGTCCCATGTTTTATTTTTGAATTATGATTTATTCCTTCTCTTGTCTTTCTAATCCACAGGCATGGCTAGTCATCTCCTAAATTCATGAAAATTGGTGGAGATGATATTTGTGCCTAATCCAAGCTCTGGCAAAAATATTGGCCATAATTAAACAAGGGAAATTGCCTTTTCCTATTGTAAGCCAATATTGCATTTCTGCCATTTTCCATAGGAACTACCATTTTTATAGGAAGGAAAATTCCCAAATAATTTGTGGAGCCTGTACTTGCTATATATTCACAATTTCCATCCAAACTCATGCTCCAAAGGTCATAACTTGAGCACATGATCCAATGCATGTTTTTGCCCTGTCTGAAATTTTTGCAAAGGAAGTGCTTGAACCCTTGATCCATTTGAGCTGAAATTTTGCAGGGTGATTAACATAGATAAATCACCTCTGAATACAAGAAAATCGGCTGAATCCATCTATCCAATCTTCATGGACAATTTTCTCAAGTTTCTGTTCAGATTGCTTGTCTGTGAAGGAAGTACCCTCATAGATGATCAAAATGAGCCGAAACTTTTCCATCAGTCTCTAATGACCATATTATCATCCTTCTCCAAGATTCATCTCATTCCATTGAACTATGTGAGCACATGAGAAATTATTTGATTCTATTCAAATTTTTAGTTTGCGAAGCAAGTATATTTCATCTTGCTCCATTATGGCTGAAAATATTCCCAGGCCTTCTCATGTTCATATGATCCTCCTCCACTAGATTTTGGCTCATTTCAATTAGCCAATATTTTGCTAGAATTTTCCAAAGTTTCTGGACAGAAGAGATGCTTGTGAAGCAAGTACCATTTTGGCAAATCCAATTGGTATGAAATTTTTACAACATCATCATATGACCAAATCTTCAAGATTTGCCAAGTGGTAGCCGAATCCAACACTCCTAGTGAGTGCTCCTTCCTCATTTAGTTTCTGGACATAATTTAGCAGTTGGAAAGCAACTATGTTAAATCTTTGTCCTAATGACCTCATAACTCCCCGGACCGTAGTCCTTGCTACCCTAACCCTCCCTGACAACAATTTTACTCCTTAAGCTCACTACGTTGATCACAAAAGCGTGCTCAAGTTTGCCACGACAAACTTGTGAAGCATGGTTCTCTCTGGTCCCTGTTCCTCTTCTTATCTCATTGCCATGGTTTTAATGCACCTTGGATGGACTACACTGTAGACATGGTTTGGCATGGAGTAGAATGCCAGGGCGTGCGTTGTCCATGGTGACCACGGGCAATGCCGACCAAAACAGTGGTCTAGCCACTGTTGGCGATGACAGAGCCACTCCGGCCAGTTTTGGCTCGTCCCCGCGTGTCCAACATCTCAGTATCGTTGTCTCCATTCCCCTAGACCCCTCTCCCCCTCTGTTTGCTTCTCCGATTAGCCGTGCCAATGACCGAACAGTTCTCCCATGGACATCGTTTTCTTCCTCGCCCCTGTCCTCTTCCTCCTATCGTCCGCGAGCGTTGCCCGACTCCATGATCTCCTGCGCGTAATCTGCATCCCCCTCGTCGCCTTTCCACTCCTCCCCGTGACCCCTCCGCGCGCTAGAGCCCTGGTCGGACTCGTCCGGCAGCGACCGGCTCGGCATCCACTCGCTCGGCTATTTATAGCCACCCCTCGACCCGTCCGAGCTCATATCTCACCTCACCTCACCTCCAAGACCCTGCCTAGCCACCAGCTCGAGCTCGAGGAGCTCTCCTTCTCCTCCCCAGCGCCATGGCCGCTGACTCTCTGTGGCATCGGCCCCTCCTTTCCCCTACCAGAGCACCCTATTCAGTAGCGACCGGAGCCCATCTCTACCGTGGGCACTGCCGCATCCTCCACAATGTTCCTCGGTGGCGGCAACTCCTACCCCTAGAAGCGACTCGGTCTCCTGATCATCTCAGTATGCCGCACGCCTCCAACGATGGTCGGTAGCGCCGGCAATCACCATCGAGGCGAGCCCCTCCCTCGGCTCGGTGCACCCCGAGCGGGAGGTTGAAGGAGTTCAGGCCAGGTGGGCCCCGCCCGGCGCGACCCCAGCAGTCATAGAGTCAGCCGGCATGTCAGCGTAAGTGGAAGCGCCCCTTGCCAGGTTACGTTTTCTGTTAAATGAAAACGTATTGTCTGAAATACGTTTTCTCTGGTGTGGAAACCTATTCTGAAGTTTATGCTTTGTCCTTTTCAGCCCCACCAACCGTAATGCTTAGTTTGTGAACGTTCACTGTTTAGTGCCTTTTCGGCCAAAAAAGTGAACGACCACAACTTTGCAACCGTAACTCCGAATAAGGTGATTCCAACGCTCACGTTCTCTTTTCGTCGAGATCTTTTTGATGGGCCTATTTTACTGATGTTTGCACATTCTAAAAATGCCTATTTTGTCCTTGCCCGTAAACAGCCCCCTTCGAGAGAGAATTGTTTCCGGCAAATCTTTCCGCGATCATTCTACACTTCTTCCCGGAGTATTCCTCAAACCCCCAGGCAAGCCAACCTCTTATCATGAGCCCCAAACTTGCATGTTGACTTTGCTTGCACCTCGTGTGTGTGTGTTTAGTTGTAGTAGTTTCTTGTCTGTTCCGTTTGTTGTTATTTTAGTCGTTCTATATGTTTTTGTTGTCTGCCTTGCATGCTTGTGCTTTCATGAAATAATTTGACATGCTAGCTGGATGTTGTTACTGATAATATCATGCCCCTGTCTAGTTTAATGTTAGTAGTATCGATGTTATGATGATTCTGTTTCACTCGTGGAATTACTAGTACTTGGTATTGCTATGTTTCACATGCTATCAATATTCACTTGAAAAAAATTGATGTTGTTACTGCATATGTATGTTGCATGTTAGTTGTTGCATTCATGTTAAAAAAATTGCACGATGATTGATGATGGGGAAGTTAATAATATGACTTAATAACAAACCTCCTCCATCATCACTAGGATGTCATAGTGCCACCAAATCGAGCTTTTCTAGTGCAGCCACATTTTCCTTGGTGTGGGAAGGCCCTAACTGGTTTATGGTCATGCCTCTCGCCAGTGCCTCCAACGAGGGAAGGTTATGGTGCACACTACCCTGATCAGGTTGGCGGACATGAACCTTGTGAGCCTGAGTTGTTTTGCGCGCTTTGTCCCTATTTGGGACCGTTTTTTTGGTTTGCCACGATGTTGGCCGCTTGTCTTTGGTAGGCTGGGCTACCCAGTACTGAACCCAAAAAGGGGTGCTGGTCGGAGTGGCCAGGAGAGTGTCATGGCAGTAGATTGGTTTTGTCGGAATGCCGTTGATCCACCCGACACTACTAGGAAAAGGGCTATAGCCAATATGGACATTAATGGCGCACCATGTATGTGCTGTGCCACTGCTGTATATCAGTGGCGCACCAGATACAGGTGCGCCATTAGTGTCCTCATTACTAATGGCGCACCACACACACGGTGCGCCATTACTAGCCAATTTTATTTTTTTATTTTTCCAAAACTATTAATGGTACACCAGCGCACAGTGCGCCATTAATAGTTTTAACTAGTCATGGCGCACAGCGCACAGTGCGCCATTAATAGTTTTAACTAGTCATGGCGCACCACACACACGGTGCGCCATTACTAACAAATTTTTTAAATTTTTTTTCAAAACTAGTAATGGTGCACCAGGGTACAGTGCGCCATTACTAGTTCAAACTAGTAATGGCGCACCACAATCATGGTGCGCCACTACGAACAATTATTTTGTTTTTGTTTTGTAAAACTAGTAATGATATTTCTTCTATTCTAGTCCTCATGAATATTTATTTATGTGTTTATTCTGGTATTGAATTTCTAACTCACAAAAAGTATTGAATTTGTTAATATTTTTTGAACTCATGAATATTTTTAAATTTCATGGACACTTTTTGAATTCATGAATATTTTTTCAAATTTGATGATATTTTTTCACATTCATAAATGTTTTACCAATTCACAAATGAATGCAATTAAAAATCCAAAAAACAAATTTGATGATATTTGATGATATTTTCAAATAAAAATTTGATGATATTTTCAAATAAAAATTTGATGATATTTTCAAAAATAAAAAAAGTTACTTATGGCGCACCCCTCGCCATTGCTATGGATGTACTTGTGGCGCACCCCTGGGTGGTGCGTCATTGCTAACCTTCCCCCCCCCTCCCCCCCTCCCCCCCCCCCCCCCCCCCCCCCCCCCCCCCCCCCCCCCCCACATCGATTTCCCTTCCTCGCCCCCAGCGCCCGCTCTCCACCGCAGCCGTCGACCCCCCGCCGACAAGGAGAAACAGCAGCGCGTCCACCTCGCCGAGGAGCAGCAGCCACCTCTTGCCGTCTCTTCCTGCACGTGGCCCCGTTGTTGTACATCGCCGTCGTACTCCCCGACCACGTCGACCATCTCCCCGGCCCCGGCCTGCTCATGTCCGTCCCCGGCCTCCCCGACCACGTCCCCGGTTTCGTGGTGAGCATCTCCTCTGGATCCCCCTTAACTTCACCTTGATTCATCGTCGTTTGTCATCCCCGAGCTCACCGCTGACCTGCTACCGCTGCTGCACCGTGCCCCCACGTGACTGTCGTCGCCCGCAGCCGCGCACGCCCTCTCCTGGCTGTGCCTCGCGCGCGCCCGTTGCTGCTACTCTGCTTCTTCTGCTCGCCTGCTACTACTTCTGCCTATAGCGCCGCTGCCGCTGCTGCTTTTGCTTCCTGCTGCTCTTGTCGTCGCCGCAGCTCTTGCACTGCTGTTGCTCTTGCTTGTTGCGCCGCTGCTTCTTTGCTAGTGCTGCCTGCTGCCCCTAGTTACTGCTACTACTAATGGCGAGATAGTTGTTTGTCATTCTTCAATGAATTCAGAGCAAAAGAGCCCTCACCAGATAGTTGTTTTTCATTCTTCAACGTACATGTTCAGAGAGCATGCATAATGTTTTCTCAGTTTTTGTAATAGTTCCCAATGTACATGCTCAGGGTTCATAGAACATGCATCATATAATAACTGTTTAATTTTTCAGATTTTTCTATACACAAGTTCTTTTACGATGGTTTTTATGTAATTTTTGACTGATCGGGCTCTATTAATGCTAGTGTAAAGGGTAACTTATGTGAGTGGATTCTATTCTGGTGTGGACTATTTTCACAAAGGTGGTTTTATATGTGTGACTTATTGGTTTTCACAAAGCTTGTTCTTGGGCTAAGTTAATTTCTGTTGGTTGCTGAGCTAAGTTTTATCATATCTTGGCACAGGCACGGATGCCACAAACACACTACCGTGATCATTTTGTGGATTTAGCATATCAAAGGAGGTGTTTGTTATTTAGGTGGTGGTAGCTTTCTGGCTTTGTTAAAAGGAGGAGTAAGAAGAGTAAGAAAGCAAAGCATTCTGGCTTTATGGTGGTCTCTTTTTGGAGATGGTGTCATGCAGCTCCTCCCTGGATGCTGATGCTGAGAGGTGTCTCTTTTTGGAGATGGTGTGCCGCCGCTCTCTACTGCTTCTAATCCATCTCCTTGCACCCCTGCTGTTCCTCTTTAGAGTCTTAACCTCAACTTCTTGCTGCTTCTATCTCTCTCAATCTATTCTCTAAATTTTAGTGAACATTGAGAAGTGTATTTGATGTAAGGTTCAGATCTGACTAGCACCAATGACAAAAATGCCTTCTACCTAGATCAGCAAGCCAAAATATTTGTGAGGTGTAAATAAGCAATTTTCTCCATTTATTTTAGCTAGATAAGAACCATAGCTAATGCATCTAGATATACTTATCAACTTAGCTTCAGTTAACAAAGATTGCTAGAATATCTTGTTTCAAATATAGCCTATGCATGTCTTGTTTTCTTGTTTCAAATATACTTATCATCTTTGCTGTTACCATTGTTCTTTGAGCATAATTCTTTTTCATTTCCTACTATCCTTTTTCATTTCCATTTATATGTGTGAACTTTTATTTTGTCCATATCAAAGCAGAGGACCATATGGTCTATGGCCTTTTCATCCATATGAAAGTAGAGGCACATTGTGGTGCTGCTTTGTTTCTGTGATCACAATGAGAAACATTTGTAAAGATGATGATCATCTTTTATAGAAAACAATTTCTGTAAACACGTCAGTAACTTTGCTAGTTTGCTGGATTTTGTCTCCGACCATCGTGTCATGATGATTTTGCAGGTACCCCGAGAGGCCCTTGTGTTTGCCGGAATGTCGATTAACTTCCGTTCTGGCAAATTCGGGTACTCCATATGTCCTATTTTTGGCAAAGGTCATGCTGAAATTTTCCGTGAATTTTAGGATGACTTTGCTAAAAATAGGACATATGGGGTACTTGCGACTAATGCATGGGTCGAGGTATCTTAGTACTTAATTAAGTAGGATCAACTGCCTCTTGTGTTATACATATAGAAGTGTGATATCAACTCATAGTTATTACTAATGTCAGTTGCTCGTCATCGATAAACCCTAATCTGGTAGGATGACCTACTAAAAAAGCCCATACCACATATTCTATTTGGATGGCCTTGCTAACCCTTGACCATAAATACTTGAGATGGATGTAGCAGGCTTAAAGAAAGAAATGTTCTTAGGCCAACTCCACTGGGCCTGGCTGAAAATGCACAAATGTGCATGACTAACAATATTCTATTATAAAGCTAAACAGGAAAGAGAAACCACTCATCCTAACCATTTGGTCTCAAAATTACCACTTCACTTCTTACTACTGAAAATCTTAGACCATCTCCATTCACCAATAGCTCAAACTAGTTCGAAGGGCGTGTTTTCACCACACTGTGGATTATCTTATTGGACCAACAAATATTTGCAGAAGTAACTTCCTATTCACCTAAAGGCATGAATTATCCAAATCTTGATTCATCCTCATTGAAGCTTTCCATCTGAATGGATTCTGCTACCTATCTATCCTCTACAAGACCCTCCACATATGTTTCTAATTAGATACCTTTATTTCAACTCTTAACCAGTTCCATTTCTCCATTTCTCCACCCTCCATTTCTAATTAGATACCCATCGGGTGCTACATTTCTAGCTGTACTAGCGATGCTATATGTATGATAGTATTCGAGGTGTATTAGTGATAATATTCGATGATGTACGGACGCAATAGATGATGTAGTTTTGAATTATGAACGTAGGAAATGTCGTCATCGGACGACGAAAGTCTCCCGGGGGAGTGCGGCTGATGCCACGGCGATCGAGGTCTGTGCGGCAGGCCTCACCTGGACGATGATCGGCGCTTCAGCATTAAGCTCGAGGAGACCTTCGAAGTTGAAACGGTATGCAAATACGAAAAGTGTTTTTCTCATAATTAAGCATGACTTCAACTATTTCAACGTGTAATTTTCATCTTTTACAATTCGAGTATAGCTTATCCAATGCCATCCAAGACGCTATGTCTTGGAGAGGATGGATTTTGAAGACCATGAAAATTATTATGAAACAAAGAAAATTCACCTAAGGACTCATCATGATGTGGATTTTGAAGTAAAGTTGTACGATGCTGAGAGCGTAACCCATTTTGGTTGCAAAAATTGGGAAGCATTTTGCAAGATGTATGGTTTTGATGAGGATATACTTGTCACCATGGATCTTGGTGATCCTGAAATCGAACAAGACAATATGGACATTTGGGTCCTTGTTGATACACCTCCAATTCTACCGCTATGTGAGTTTCTCAAACATAGTTATTAGCTAATTTATATTGTTTATTTCAAAATAGTTGACAGCTTATTTTCATTCTTCAAAGAATGTGCGGGAGATGGTAAACAAAACACACTATACCAATGGCTCCGAATTAACTTACAAGGAGAAAAATCATTTGGTCGGATTTTGTACTAACATTGAGAATTACAATATCTACAATCAAACTCTTCAACATTATGGTCAATACGTGTCACTAGTGCATGTGTTGAACTATGGTAACTACCATGGAGATACCCTGGTAATTTTTTTTACTATTACCACATCTGTGCATCTTTTGCATACTTCTAAAACTAGTACATAATTGCTAACCATGAAGTTATTACTATGTTTTTCAACAGATAATACCAGAGAATTGTGTGCCTCATTTGATGTATCAGAAAGGTAGCCTTAATGTTTTGAACATACAGCTAGGTCATCCTACGAATCTCAACTGTCCATACTAGATTTCTAAAAGGATTGGATACATGCAAATCAAAGGATGGAAAAAAATGTATGGACAGTCGTAAGGAGGTTTTTGGAAGCAAAAGGAAGCGAAGCGCAAGAATTGGAGACAGGATGATCTCCATTCTCCATAATGGAGAGTTGGGGTCTATATTGTTTTATAATATTTTACCTTAAAGAGGGTATTTAGGTCCTACCTAATACTGATGATCATGTGCTTAGAACAATTAAGTAGGGTTGGTTCGATGACTATGAGGATGATGATCGTATGACTTGTTATTAATAATGAGTAGAAGTTGTATGATGATGATTAGTAGGACTTGTTATTATGATGATGCATGATGCGAGCATGAAAAGTTATTATATATCTGTGGGTGAAATGAACATGGATTGGATTGAAGTGAAGGCAACATGCATGTGGTGAATGTCGAAAGTGGTACAATCCAAACTTGATCAAGTTAGGATTAGTATTACTTTTGACATGCACCACATGTTGCCTCTGTTCAATCTAAGTCATGTTTAGGCATAGCAGTAGCAGTAGCACGGAGATAAGAGAGGACACATCTCTCAATTATCTCCGAATGCAGTATTACTTTTGACAAACTCGCTACTCGCGGTCTCGAGACTTGTAATGTTCTAAGTTTGTTCGGTCTTTTGAATTCGGAGACTAATATGATGAATTGTATTCGGAGACTAATCTTCTGTTGTATTTGATGAATCTACTGTTTATATGTTGTGATGTCTATATTCTGTGCAGTAATATATTTTGTAACCTGTGCAAATATCAGAAAAGAAAAAAAATAATTCCTAATATTCATACTAGTGGTGCACTGCTATAAAAAATACTAGTGGCGCATTATCTGTTAGTTCGCCATTAGTAACCCAGAGCACAAGGTAAATATGGCCCCCTGGGAGGCATACTAATGTCGCACCATGTGATTTACTAATGGTGCACTGCCTGGTGTGCCACTATAGTCTGGAATACTAATGGCGCACCAGGGGTGCACCATTAGTATATGTTACTAGTGGAGTGATGATAGTGACACACCCGTAGTGCACCATTAATGGCCAAAACAGGTGCGCCACTAGTAAGCCTTTTCCTAGTAGTGCGAATGGGAGTGCGAGGCCATGGGTTCTGTGGTGTGGGTACAGTGTGCTACCTCTGCAAAGTGTGTGTGTTAAATCTATCGATAGCCGCATCCTGGGTCATGGGCACAAGTTCGTAGTAGGTCACGCTATCAGGTCTCAGTGGAAATGGAGGATAAACCTGAAATAACTTAGTTGATGAATAATGTGCAATAAAAGAATGTGATGACTTGGACTGTGAGACAGTCGTGAGTAATCACGGGCTATGTTGATATGATCACGAGACGAGGTCTCGATGATTGTTGAACTAAGTGTGGTTCTATTTGTGATCCATGAGTAATCATCGCTTGGCTGCGAGTCAACCCGTTGGTAAGAGAGTCCGAGGTACTCGATGCACAAGTTTGGTTGCATTGCATGATTAATATGTTGTTATTTGCATTTAATGAACCATGGTAGAACATGAGATGGTTGCATAAAGGTAACATGTGATGCCTGCATTGGATATGACTGGTAGTTTATTTTTAGCATAATTTCATGATGCCATGCCATGTCTTGATTGCACTTATGCCATGCTTTGATATGCCATGTTATGGTTAACATGTGATGCTACGTTTTGTGTTGCCAAACTAGAAGTAAGTTGATATGCCATGTTATTTCCATGATAGTAGATGCCATGATGTTGTTCATGCTTGTTTTGATCCATGTCTCTAGTTAATATCATGCCATGTTTAGTAATTGATATGAGATAGATTGTTGCATGCGCTTGGTTCTTGCTTTGTCTTCTGCTTGTCTAGATGCTATGTATTTGGTTGTCTTTCAAGTACATTCAATGTACTGACCTGGCATGTCATGCCAACTTTGTAGGTCGTGCTCAAGTTGTTCGCTTGTTCCGTCATGCTAGGCCGTAATCTAGCCAGTCCTGTGAGTTGTGGAGCCCAGCCAGAGTTGTTATGTTGCCAAACCCAGACTTCCACCTCCATGTAAATAGTCTTAGAGCTATGCTAGATAATTGTATTCATCAATGATGTAATCATATACATATGTATTTAATGAATATTATTGTACCTGGAATGCTGTATCATGGACCTGTCGTGCGTCAGGTGTTATCCTGGGCTGACGTGTGAAGGCCACCTGCTCCATACGGATCGGGGTGCTACAATGTTACTCCAATTAACTTCAACTTGTTAATTTGGTTTACATTTTAAGTTATGTTTCATGTATAAAGAAATCCCTAGTTTTGAAGGGTTCAAGCTATTGCCATCATATGTCCACAAGTGCATTGCTTTTTCAATGTGAAATGATAACTTCGTGTAGTTGATTATCTTCTGCTCAAATCTTATGCTGCTATAATGTTGTAAGGGTAGTAATTGGTATCTTCTGCTTCTTATCAGAGATTGAGGGAGGCCGCCACCGTAGGCTGCGCTCTGCCACACCGGAGTACGAATTAGGATGCTTTTGAGTTCTTCAGTATCATACTTGGCAATTCCTCCAGGAGGCAGTTATATAAAAGGAGAGTTCTCCCATTCACCCATCTCATTATGATAACTCTGCCGTTTGCTACATAACTCCTTGTCCCAAACTACAGAAGCTGCCTGACACTTTTATGAAGATGCTGGACTACCATCGGCTAAACATTGTGAAGCTGCAACAGGCCAGCAGCAGGCTTCGCAGGCATTGGGACGTGGAGGTGGTGATCAGGTACGGCCACATGTACCTGTGTCGTGGTTGGGAGCAGTTCTATTGTTCCTACAACATGCGGCACGGGTACATACTTCTCTTCAGGTACGACGGCGACGCCATGCTCACCGTCAAGGTGTTCAACACGACTATGTGTCGCATGTGCTACCAGGACGACGACAATGCCAGTATGTTCTGCCTCTTCTTCCTCTACATTTGGATTTTCTCACATCGATTGTTAACGATCATTGTTGCATTTGGTCAGGCAATGGGAGCAGCAGTAGCGACTCTGGCTTCAGCAAAAGCAGCAGCGAGGATGATCCAGAATGGAGTGGGGAAGAAGAGGAGCAGAGTGGGGATGAGGAGGTATTGGCTGGCGATGGGCAAGAGATGGTGGTGGGTGAGGATGACCTAGCGATGATGGTGGGTAAGTATGGGCAAGAGATGGTGGTGGCTGAGGATGGGCAAGAGATGGTGGTGGCTGAGGATGGGCAAGAGATGGTGGTGGCTGAGGATGGCCTAGCGATGGTGCTGCCTGAAGACGACCTCGCGATGGTGGTGGTGCCTAACAATGAACTTGCGATGGTGGTGGCGCCGGCGATCCCACAGCCGGGCGATGTGACCATGCCAATTGTGGTAGAAAACTACATCCCACTGCCTCCACTGCCTCGCTGCTCTAAGCGCATCAGGATGATGAAGGAGAAGGAGAAGAAGGAGGAGTGAACTATGTCAGGTATGTCAGATCTCCAAAATGATCTATACTTAGCCTTGTTTCCTCCGAAATGAGCTAAGTTAGCTCTAATATGCTAATTTATCTCTAATATGCTTAGTTACCTATGTTTGCTCAATAATGACATACACTTGGCTTACTTGTGTAAAAAATGGCATACTTATTCTTAGTTAACTAAAAATGGCATAATTAGTTAAGTTAGCTACAAAATGACCCATTTAACCTAGGTTAGGTCCAATATGATATATTTTACCTAGGTTAGCTCCAAAATGACAAAGTTTACCTAGGTTAGCTCCAATATGATCCATTTTAGCTAGGTTAGTTCCAAAATGATCCATTTTACCTACGTTAGCTAAAAAATGGCATAATTACTTATGTTAGCACAAAAATGACCTATACTTACCTTATTTTCCTCCAAATTGACATAATAAGCTTAGCTAGCTAAAAAATGGCATAATTACCTATGTAATCTCTAAAATGACACAAATAAGGAATAAGAAGAAGAAAAATAAGGAAGAGGAGAAAAAGAAAGAATAGAATAAGAAAGAGAAGAAAAGGAAAGAATAAAATAAGAAGAATGAGAAGGAAAAGGGTAAAAACCTTCTTCTTCTTCTAGTCTTCTTCTTCTCCAAAATGACCTAAGTTAGCTCTAATATGCTTAGTTACCTAGGTTAGCTCAATAAAGACCTATACTTAGCTGCTTTAGATCAAAAATGGCATAATATAGACCTATAGTTAGCTCCATTTTACCTAAGTATGCTTACTTCTTCTTCTAGTCTTCTTCTTCTTCCTCTTCTAGTCTTCTTGTTCTAACTTCCCTGTTTCCCATTTTGCAGATTTCATTTACTTCACGGAAGCTTGCATGGATGGAGTGTTTCTTTTACCTTTATGCTTTTATTTTGTATCGATGAACAATATGGAACATGTTATATGGATGGATGGATAGGTGTTGGATGAACAATGTGAAACTATTGTAATATGTATGGATGGAACTATGTGTTGGTTATGTATGTATATATGATGAAACTTGTGTGTTGGATATGTCTGCTGTGAAATTTGTGTGTTCAAACTTGTGTGTTGAAATTGAATGAATTTACGAAAAAACAGAAAAACAGGGGCTATACAGGCTCTCTGTCGTCCGTTGGCAGACGGCAAAGAGCTTTGCCATCAGCCAGCAGACGGCAAAGCTGCCACGTGGCAGCAACCTGTGCAACCTAGGGGCTGGCCTATTTGGTTACTTTGCCGTCTGCTGGCGCACGACAAAGGTGCAATGGTCTTTGCCGTCGGCCAGCGGACGGCAAAGCGCACCGTTAACCCCCTAACAGCCATAAGCTACCACGTGTGCTGTCCAGGCAGACGGCAAAGACTATTTCATCTTTGTCATCCACCAGTCGACGGCAAAGAGCCCTTCGCCGTAGCCTATTCAGCCAGACCTGTTGCCGTCTGCTGACGGACGACAATAGCGTTTGCCGTCCGCCAGACATGACTTTACCGTCCGCCATGGCAGACGGCAAAGTGCCTGATTCCTGTAGTGCATGCTTACAGGCCTCTACACTAACGTGCCAATGACATCTCCTGGTTCCAATGCACACGTCATATAATTGGTCTCTGGTCTGCTAATTGCCAAATTGATTCTCGACCCTCAAAGTTCACGTACATGACCATCCTTTCCCCGATGAAAACTGGCCGTGTGCATGGCATTAGTTTCTGTAACGTCTTTATGACCTCTCTAATTAACTTGCTTAGCTTTGATAGAATTAACAATTGATGATGCCATGCCCGTACCATCCTCCCTCGCTTTAAATGAAACTGTCCTCGATTTTAGGTCTAAGTTATGTGTAGCCTTCTTATCTGGAATTTGCATATCAATGGTGATTGCGCTGCCTGCCATTGGTTTCAGCATGCGTCTCTTTCCATCATCACTACAAAAAAATACACTTTGTGATGATACGTGTTTGTCACAGTAGGTCACGTTTTCTGTCATGCATGTACATCCATGACAAATTTATGACAGAATCAAGATAGTCATACCTGTGCTGTCATAGAAGTATTCCATGACATTACCAAAATTATCATCACGGAAGTTTCCACGTCCATGGCGATAAATCGCGCGTCATAGAAGTTCTTTCGTCAAGGGTGACCGACACGTGGCATCAACCGTAACGGAACGTCGTTAAGCTATTGGGTCCGGTTTTGGATCCGATAACCCGTTAACAGCCCCGACCAATGGGGATTTTCCACGTGTAAAATCATCATTGGCTGGAGGAAACACGTGTTGGCTCACCGTTGGAACAGATGTCTTCCACTCGTTGGACACAAAGTGCCTATGATACGTCGACACGTGGCACGGCCCAACAGAGGCCCATTCCTGTGAAAAGGCCGGCCCGCGGCAAGCCTGTTAACGGCATGTTCGCATATAGCCCATTTACAGCCCGCTAACCCAGGGCCCGTTTATGACCTATCCAAATTAGGCCCAGTAGCGTCATCTGGGCCGTCCAATATAATTCTAGCCCGTTTTAACTTCTGGCCCATGTATGGCCCATGACATCTTTCGGCCCATATGAAGCCTTTAGTAAACCTCGGCCCATTAACGGCACGTGGTGAAACTGGCTCGTAATGAATAGTGTATCACTTTATACCCATTAATGGCCCATTATTCCGTTGGGCCGTTTCCAGCCCATGTTATCTTTCGGCCTTCTTAGGGCCCATTTATTCTTGGGCTAATTTCCAGTATTCGTTTACTTATGGCCCGTTATTGTCATTTTCTGCTTGTGGGCCAAATTCAGCCCGTGGTTACAGTCAACCCGTTTGTGGCCCGTTAATACGTTGGGCCGTTTTCATAGCGTCATCAAATACGGCCGATTAATGACGGCCCGTTATGGTCGGCCCATGAACGGACGATATCAACTATAGCCCATTTACGGCCATAATGTGGTCTGTAGTTGGCCCATGTTTGTCCCACCGATCATACGGCCCGGAGAAGGCCCATTGATGATACGACCCGTAGAAGGCCCGTTGTGTCTACAGCCCGTATAAGGCCCATTGTTTCTACGCCCCGTAGAAGGCCCATTGTTTTTACGGCCCGTAGGAGCCCCATGTTAACTACAGTAAATATGTAACCCATGGTTATTGTGGCCTAGTTTTAAAAAATAGGTTATTGCGGCCACTAGCAAGCCGCAGAAAAAGAACTGCACTGACTACAAGAAAAACAAATAAACAAGACAATAGGGAAATAAATTAGCAAGCAACTTACGCTAGGCTATCACGGCTATTACCCATATTACATCCACTAGGCATCAAAGTTCGCCACCAGTTCAAACATAGGGAACAAAGCAGCATATAAACACCGCAGCAAAACAAGTCCAGAACTGAAACCACTTCAGAAGAGCTCAAGAAACAATATCCTCGGTACCCCTAATGCTGGCAAGATGCTTAGCAAGCTTATTAACTTTCTCTTGTTTGGCGCTTAAATCCTCCAGCACTTGCTGTTGCACCAGAAAGTATGCATCTGAATTCTGCAGGGACTTGCTCAGTCCTTCGGCTTCCTGTCGCATAACATATGATCGATGTCTTTCAACTTGAAGTTGAGACTCAAGAAGCCGAACTGATTCAGGCAGCGAGTTCGAAGAGCTGGTGCCAGCAGTAGTAGCCAGTAACTCGAACACTACATCAAGACATGACTTTGGGGTTGTCTCAGTGTCTTCAATATAGTTTTTATCAGCTTTCTTGGAGACCAACAGGGATGTCTCACTATCTTGAACCTTATCTGCATAACGGGATACTCTTCTCCAATATTTTATATGCATTCTAAAAGAGAAACAAACAAACACATGACATGTTTACAATGTAGTATATGAAACTCATTCTGGTAAACCAGTTCAGTAGTAAGGTGGACAGGATAACAACATGAAACAAACATATATCTATGTAGTATGGTCACTGTATGGTTTATATCATTCTAGTTTATGTTACCAAATCAAGATAGATATAGTTTGAATTATATCTATTTAAGACAAAGCAGCATAGACATAATACAAGTGTGGGAAACTAAACATAAATAACAACATTTGTAATGTGCATGGCATGAGAACATAACTGTTATTCAACATAGAGCAAGTTACAACAGCAAAATCGTTAAAGAAACAGGTTTAAAACATACTTTTTGCACCATTGGAGTTTCAATTGCATCCTTCAAATTTGAAATTAGTTGGTATGAGTAAATATAGTGATGCAAGAGCAAAGTAGTATGAACCATAGCTACAGAACCTAACATGAGAACAATTCTTCTTCTGCTTTAAGCGTTGACTTGGGGTTCAGAGTGGTGGTCCTTGTGCTTTGGGCACTGCAGTTGCCTTATTAACTGCTCCTGTTTGGGTGCTCTGTGGTGGAGACGGTGTTGTGTCAACGGGAACTGGGTTACTATCTCCTGGGGTTGGGTTTAGAAGGGGTGTAGCTGGTTCTCGGTCCAACTAGGTAGGGGTACAATCTGTGTGAGTGTGGGTTATGTGTGGTGGAGCTGGTTCTTGGGCAAGTACAATCATGGTTCTATCTCCATCGAAAGGTAGCACGATCTTTCCTGACGATTGTGTTTTTACTCCCACAGATACTGCCATCACCCCTCCAATTGAAATGGCTGATAAACAAGAAAAGTAATTGAATGTACAGACATTGTAAGATAGACAGGTGCAATGGATAGTAGGGAAGAAAAGAGGGCATGAAATAATTCACATTTATTTGGTCTAACCAAACAGAATAGCAGGACATAATTCCTCATATATGATTGCTAATTAAACAAGATAGCATGACACAATTTCACATGTATGATGGCTAACTAAACAGGATAGAATGACATACTTCAAAATATGATGACTATGTAAACAGGATGACATGATATAACTATACGATGTGTCTATTAAAGTGGTTGGCATGCCATAAATCACAAACATGTCGTCGATGGAAACATGATGGCATGATATAATTCATGGATAGAATGACATAATTCAAAATATGATGACTATGTAAACAGGATGAGATGATATAACTATATTATGTCTTTAGAAAATGGGTTGGCATGCCATAATTTAGATACATGCTCTCTATGTAAACATCATGGCATGATATAATTCAAATATATGATTTATATACTAAGGAAGTGAGCAGAGGGCAATCGCATATATGATGTGTCTACTAAGGAGATGGCATTCAATATCATGTATATGATGTAAAAACTAAGCATTGCAATACAATACATGCATGATATGAGTAATGTAACCCTGCCAAGTTTGAGCATACACCTCAAGGGGATAATAGGACTGGTCATCTACCTCTAAATACTCCTCTTAGAGCTATCTATAACCAGCAAGATATCTGCTTCAGCAGGTAGCATTGTCTATTCTGAAGACCATGTTTTCACTCCAGATTTCTCCATCACAAATTCAAATGGCTGATGCACAGGAAGAGTAGTTGAATATACAAACATTGTCGACGAAAGCAATGGGAAATACAAAAAAAGGATGGCATGATATAATTCACATATATGACACTTGGCTAAATAGCATGGCATTGCATAATTCACATATATAATGCCTTGCAACAAGATAGCATCGCATAATTCACATATATAATGTCTTGCAACAAGATGGCATTGCATAATTCACATATATGGTAATTAGACACTAAACAGGTGGCATTCACACAAAGCATGTCTAAACTAAGCAAATGACATAGCAATGCAAGATACCATACGCACGATATGAGCAACATAACCCTACCATACGCACGATATGAGCACCATATGGTAATCTGAATCCTCCTCTGAGGAGCTATCTGTAACCAGCAAGACATGCGCTTCGTTAGATAGCATTGTCTGCTCTGAAGACCTTGTTTCCACTCCAGATTTTCCATGACCGTGTCGAATGGCTGACGCACAGGAAGAGTAATTGAATGTACTAAAATTGTTGAAAAATTTAACACGTAATAAAAAATGATGTCATGATATAATTCACATATAAGATGACTGGCTAACGAGGGTGGCATTGCAAAATTCACATATATGATGCCTGGCTAAACAAGATGGCATTGCATGATTCACATATATGATAAAGAAACTAAACAGATGGAATTGACCCAAAGCATGTCTAAACTAAGCAGATGATATCTTTGATGTATACAGTAAGCAATGCAAGGCACCATATGCATGATATTACCAACATCAGCATGGCAAGTTAGAGCTAAGACCTCATGGGGTAAATAGGAGTGGTCTTCTGCTTCTAAATCCACCTCAGAACAGTTATCTTCCTCTTGATTATGATCCGAAATGGGTGGAGGGGGGCTGCCTTTGCGCCCACCATGGAGCGACGTCTGCATGAAATTTTATTGCCACGCAAGGCTCGTCTCTTTTGCTCTACATGTTCACTTCCATTGTGTACAATAAATGGCATGCATAGGAATAAAACATAGTGAGATTATGTAAGGAGTGCATGCACAAAACTAGAGTGATGGTAGCAAACTGTGGATAGACCCAAAACCAATGATAGTAGGCAGATAATAGCTTTAGTTAAAAAAATACAGATAATGGCTCCTTTAATGTTTGTTTGCACCCAACATGAAACTCATAGTAGACACCCAAGATTAACTAGATAGTAGACATATAGTACCAATTGCTGCCCCAATATGTACCCCACAACCATTTAAAAACTCAAGTTTCAGCATAAGTTTGGACCTAACTTGGAGTCTAATAGGTGCACACGATGATAAAGTAGCATGTCATCATATCAAGCGATGCATAACGTAAGCAAACACGGAGGAGTGCGACCTCTATTGCGGACCCGTGTAGTCCTCAAGGTCATCTGCTCAGTTGATGATGTTAATGCAGTTGCAGTGGCTGCCGGCAGCGGGGAAGAAGATCTGAGGTCGCGAAAGACAGTCTGGAGAGCGGATCCCTGCTGTGGTGAACCCTTCCGTCGTTGGAGCAGCTGAGCTGGGGTGGAACACAGCACCACAGGAGCAGGACAAGGCACACAAGGTTTTCTTTGACACATATTTGTAACAGAAGTAATTGTGTAAGGGCTTGTTTGAATTTGTGGATTTTAACAATGTAGGGATAGGAAATAGACAGGAATAGGATAGGAATGCACATGCAAAACAGAGAATTTAAAAACACGGGATTTCTGCCAATCTGGGTGTTTGGTTCACAAGAATTGGAAGAACACAGGATGCAAAGAAGAATGGTGAGATTAAGTCAAACCACAAGAAAATGTACGGTTATAATGCTATTATGCTACTATCTCTTAGTCTTGTGCTTCATGAATAGGAATTTGAAAAGGAGGACAAGTGGAAATTAAAATTCCTACGGTTTTTCATTCAAGGAGACACTAAAGGAACAAATGCTACAATTTTCCTTTGCTCCATTCCTTTGCACCAAATTCATGAAAAGTAGTACCATAGGAAACTTTCCAATTCATATGTTTTTCATTCACTTTTCCTTTCAAGCACCGGCGATTCTAGTAGGCAGGCTTGAGCAAGGAAAAGCCTACACTAAAAAATGTTTTTTGCTACTTCTATTACTTTGGACCAAGGCCACTGCCCTACTAGCTCAGCTCCCAGGGCTTTCGACAAATGCACAGCTCAAACACGCAGAGATAAATAATGATGGCATTCATGAGAGTCCATCAGGGATAGCTAAGTTGCCTAGTACCTCACTGCTTGTCATATATTAGGATAAAATAATCGTGTTTCCCGTTACTCCGTGTGTTCAGTGGACAATATATATAACATGTAGAGTAAAAAAGAGATGCAACAAGTGTACAACCTCTTTGGCGAAGCCATGTCGATCTCACCATGATTGGGTTGGCCGATGAGGATGCTCCGGTGTAACGCCCCGGATATAACTTTCCCAATTTGTACTCCAACTCTTGCCATTTTCGGCGTTAAGTTATATTTATTTTCTTGGGTTCGGGTCTTCGTCTCCGTGTGTTGTTTTCGTTGTCATGCATCTCATATCATGTCATCATGTGCATTGCATTTGCATACGTGTTCATCTCATGCATTCGAGCATTTTCCCCGTTGTCCGTTTTGCATTCCGGCGCTTCGTTCTCCTCCGGTGGTCATTTCTAGCTTTCTTTCGTGTGTGGGGATTAAACATTTCTGGATTGGACTGAGACTTGCCAAGCGGCCTTGGTTTAATACCGGTAGACCGCCTGTCAATTTTCGTATCATTTGGACTTCGTTTGATACTCCAACGGTTAACCGAGGGACCGAAAAGGCCTCGTGTGTGTTGCAGCCCAACACCCCTCCAATTTGGCCCAAAACCCACCAAACTCTACTCCATCATCTAGAGCGTTCGATCACGATCGCGTGGCCGAAAACCGCACCTCATTTGGACTCTCCTAGCTCCCTCTATGCCTATTTAAACACCCCCCTAAAAATTCGCGGATCTCCCCTTCCTCTAACCCTAGATCTCAGCACCACGCCGCGCTGGACAAAAAGTCCACCGACGGACACGTCCGGTCCTCCCCGCCGCCGCCACGTGTCGCCGCCCCGTTGGCTGCGCCCACCGCCGCCGCGGGCCGGGGAGCCCGGAGCCGGCCCCCGCGGCCCGTTCCTCCGCCGCCCAGCGACGCGCCTCCACCGCCCGTCTTTCCCAGCCCCGACGCCAGCCGCCTCTCCGCCGCCTCGCCGCATCACCATCGCCGCCTCTGCGCCGCATCGCCGCCCGACGCCAGCCGCCACCGCCCGGCGCCGGCGAGCACGCCGGCGACCGCGCCCCGGCACACCCCCGCCTCCTCCGCCGGATTCGGCCACCCTCGCCACCCCGGTCGTCTTCTCTCTCTCCGACGAGCTCCGTCTCCGGCGTGAACAGTGAATCCGGCCGTCCTCGATTTCCACGCCGATCTGGATCTGGATCTGAGAAGATTCTGATTGACTTTTTCCCTCCAAACCCTAATTTTTATGCAAACTTTGACGAGTGATATCTTTGCATCCGTATCTCCGATTTGGGAATATAGCATACCAAAATGTTCGTCTCGACGAGTACATCATTGCATTCCATTGCATCATTTTCATTTGAGTTCATCTGATGCCCGAAATGCTGTTAGAAGAGGGCTTCGTGAGTTAATTGTCAGATCTGCTAGTTCATCTTAGACTTTTGTCATTTTTGCCATGATTTTTGTGTGCATGCTATGCCCGTGAGTCCTACATATGTTTTGTTAAGGGTTTTGTCATCTTTCCAGAGGTGCAACCCATGTATTTCTGTGATGTGTGTGGTGTCTTGTGGAAGCTTGCAAAGTGAGGCACCCGGTAAATCTGTTTTCAGGGACTTAGGATTTTCACTAAGTCCTGGGATTGTTTAGTCCATGATGCCATATGTTCATGCTGTTTCCTAGTGATCCGTGGCTATTTTGAGGATGATCAATAAAGGAGTTTTGTTAATATTGTAGTACTCTATCCATCCATGTCTTTGTTTGCAATTTTGGAGCACCCTAGCTTGAGTCAATCGAGCTCTACTTTCGCTTCGTTGTGAATCTGGGCAGATCGTCAACTCGTTTGCGATTTTGCCGATGTTATTGTAGTTGATCCGTGCATGCTATGCCTTTGTTCTTGCCATTTCTAGCTTGCATTTTGTGCCTTATTAATGGATATATGCTTGCCTTGCCATGAATTGCACCGTAGTGAGTGCATCGAGCTCGTAAACATGCCTTCGTGAGTTATATTTCAGCATGTATCAGTTTTCACTAAGTCTGAAAACTGATTATTGTTTTAGCTATGTTCGTGTGCTTGTTAGTATATTTTGTGATCCCTTTTGGCTCAAGTTCACTAAGGGTCTTTTGTTAAGCTTTTTGAGTAGCTCCATGCCATGATCTTCTTTGTCATGATCAGGTCCTGTAGCATGTTGTTTTGTTGCTTCGAAGAGGGCTTCATGATCTGAAATTTCAGACAAGTGTTAATTTCACTAAGTCTGAGATCTGTTTACCATTTGCGTTTTTGCCATGCTTGTTTGAACCTGTTAATGGATGAATTGGCCGTGGCTAAATGCTAGTATTTTGTTAAGCATCTTGAATGCTTCCCTTCCATGTATTTTGTTGTCTTGTTTGAGTGTTGTAGCATGTTCTTTTCGTAGCATTTAGATGCCTACTTGCTGTAAATCGCAGACCGGTGTCATATTTGAATCGCTTGCCATTTCCAAACCGTAACTCCGATTCCGGCGTTCTTTATATAGTTTTCAAGCGATTTCATCTCATCTTTCCAGTGGCACACTTGGTTTTCCAAGTTGAGGCCAGGTTCATGCATTTCCTGTCATATCTTGCATTTTGCATCCCGCATCGCATCCCGCATAGTATACCATCATTGCATCTTATTGTTTGAGTTTCCACGTGGTTGATTGTATCCTTGTTGCTTGTTTGTCTTGTTTGGATAGAGCCGGGAGACGAGTTCGCTAACGAGGAGCCCGTTGAGTTTGCTTTTGAGGATCCAGTCAACTCTGACAGCTTTGTAGGCAAGATGATCATACCCTC
Organism: Triticum urartu; assembly: GCF_003073215.2. Classification (NCBI taxonomy): domain Eukaryota; kingdom Viridiplantae; phylum Streptophyta; class Magnoliopsida; order Poales; family Poaceae; genus Triticum; species Triticum urartu. The sequence goes on along the minus strand of NC_053024.1, from coordinate 300,512,645 downwards.
GAAATCACTACTATCTTTGATATGCTAGTTTGCTCGCTCTTTGCTATGCCAATGCTACGATGCCTACCATTTGCTTATCAGCCTCCCAAATTGCCATGTCAAACCTCTAACCCACCATGTCCTAGCAAACCGTTGATTGGCTATGTTACCGCTTTGCTCAGCCCCTCTTATAGCGTTGCTAGTTGCAGGTGAAGATCGGAGCCGTTCCTTATTGGAACATTTATTTACTTGTTGGGATATCACTATATTGCTATGTTATCTTAATGCATCTATATACTTGGTAAAGGGTGGAAGGCTCGGCCTCTCGCCTAGTGTTTTGTTCCACTCTTGCCGCCCTAGTTTCCGTCATATCGGTGTTATGTTCCCGGATTTTTGCGTTCCTTACG